>NC_030858.1:6761740-6911109 GCF_000208745.1 Theobroma cacao
CTGGTGTAATCGGGGTTTAGTTGGTGTTCAAAAAATTAGTAAAATTAATTTCAAAATGTGAATTTTTAATAGACTTTATTTTTTAAGACTTCTTTCGTTTCCGTTACTCAATATGTAAAGAAGGATTGTACAAATAATTTTAGAATACAATTAAACTAATATCTAATTTTGTTTTACACTTTACAAAAGTAGATCGTTAGATATATTCGAAAGTTTGCAAAATTGTTCAGCTTTAAAGCTATTTTTTGTAGCAATTAGATTATAAGTAGAGGTGGAGGAAGGGTTTAATAGGAGACCGCCTCCCAAAGTTTTAAAATCTTATAAATTTCTATATCTTAAAAAAAAAATTATAATTTTGTTTATACTTTTTTTTAAAAATTTATAGTTTCACTTTTACAAATATTGACTTTTTTTTTGTTTCCGTCTTCTTAAATATAAAATCCTGATTCCATTACTGATTATAAGGAATTTGGACTTTTTTGGTATTTGATAAAAATTCAAGTATTTATGTTAATTTTCAAAACATAATAGTTTTCTTACTCTTAATTGTTCTGCTTTTATCTTATTTGTTTTTTTTTTTTGTCTCAAAACGGTTGGTAACAAATCATTTATATAAACTTGTAACAATTTTTTTTAAAAGACACAATTTTTTCATTAAAGTACCTTTTTGTCTTAAAATATTTTTGTATTTTATAAAACATAATTTTTAAATAAATATATTATTTTAATAATCACTTTATGAAAGATAACTATTTATTTTATTAGACATAAGCTTTGAGTTACAATATAAAAAAATAACTTTTCGTATCTAAGCTTTTTGAGTTGGTGTTTTTCTTGTTGTTTCATAATTTTTGAATTTAGAAATATTTTTTCAGAATGTCACTTTATTAAAAAATATAATTATTTACATGAAAAATTCATCTACAATCTAATAATTATATTATGTGTTATAACTTTTGAATTAAGATAATTTTTTTTATTTTAAAAGTACACCGACAGTTGCTTTTCTTTGTTTACAGTTGATGCAAGTTTTAGAGGACAAAAAAATCCCTTACTAGGTCCCTAATTTGGTAAATGAGATCTGTGTGAGGACTGAAGAGTGACCCTTCCTGTTCTAGAAACCAGGCGATCATCTTCCAAGAAAGTTTTTGTATCGAAGCTGTAATATATAGAATCATGTATTTTGGTTTTGGGCTGGGCGTTGAGTTAAATTTGAACTAGTATGGTCCAAGGAGATCGTGGCATTGAATTTTTTCCTTTGGTAGTTGAGTTCTTTCTTCAAATGGACGAAGAAAGTAAAAAATTTCAAATCCACCTAGCTTGAAAAAGGAAAAAATCATTATCCTGACAGATAAGCTCCAGATATATAGTAGTACATAAATTGCAAGGAGCCAATTGGGGCCTCTAACTTTGCCAGTTTCCTTTCTGGTGCATTTTAACCTTAACAATTTTAAGGAATTTAATTTATTTACCTTTCTTAAAACCCAATGTATTTGGTCACATCCATTACATGTCTGAACTGATCCTGGAATAATATAAACAACTATATAGTCAGTGCTCGTTTTTTTCTTAGATTAGTCCTCCTATAAGTTTTTTGTTACTCTTTTCACTCCTTGGTTAAGCCTGTCATGGAGGAAAATCAAACGCAACTTGTGTCGGATGCTGTTGACTACAAGGGAAATTCTGCTGATAGGAACACGTCTGGTGGTTGGGTGGCTGCGGCTCTAATCCTGGGTGAATTTCTTTTTCCTCTGCATAGTCTATAATCTTAGTACTTTAGAGTTTATGGGAATTGACTTCCAATTGTTTTAAATATGTAGTTGTGCATTTTTCATTAATTTAATAGTTTTTACAATTCTAATCGAATTTACATACCTGAAAAATGGTATAGAAAAAAAATATATCAGAAACAAAAATCGTTTCGTATATCTGTCTTATAGCATTGTTGATACGTTATACAAGTCATTTAAACAAATTCATCGAATTTCCTCTCCAGATTTGTATATGCAGCAGTTGTTTTTAGGGATATGCTGTTAATTTAACGTTTCAGCTTCCATTTGGAATGCCAGCATGGTTTTTTTTTTTTTTTTTTTATCTTTTGACATTGAAATCTTTCATTTTCTGGTAGTCCAATGACTTCAGATCTTTGTCCAGTGATCTGGGTCTCAGGAGAAGTGTAGATTTATTTTCTACACACGAATAGATTATTATTATTGCTATTATTACTCTTCTTAGGAGTTGAGATATGCGAGAGACTTTCAACAATGGCAATTGTGGTGAATTTGGTGACATATTTAGTGGGCACAATGCATCTGCCTAGTGCAACTTCTTCAAATGTCAGTACAAATTTCGGGGGTACATCATATATGCTGTGCTTGTTGGGAGGGATTCTTGCTGATACTTTCTTAACCCGATATTGGACGATTGCCATTTTTGCTGTGATCAATGCAATGGTAAGCACATAAAGCATCTTTCTTTTCTTTTCCAGAGTTGCTTTAATGGTTCACTTGATTATCACATTTACAATCCTGGCCATCTGTTGATGAACTAGGGCACTTGCTTGTTAGCAATCTCAACAGGATTGCCACAGCTGCGCCCCCCTCCTTGCAGCCCTGCTCAATCCAATGAATGTGTAGAGGCCAACAGCCTGCAAATGGGTGTCTTCTCTTGTGCTCTATATTTATATGGACTAGGACTTGGCGGGATTAAGTCAAGCGTTTCAGGATTTGGAACTGACCAATTTGACAAAAATGATAAGAAGGAAAAGCAGCAAATGGCAAGTTTCTTCGACATCTTTTACTTGATTATCAACATAGGTACCCTGCTAGCGGTCACTGTCCTTGTTTATATACAAGACAAAGTAGGTCGAAGCTGGGGATATGGTATTTGCTCGGTTACTATGCTACTTGCTGCTTTTATATTTCTATCAGGAACTAAAAAGTATAGGTACAAGGAAAGTCCGGGAAGCCCTGTGGTTCAAATTCTTCAAGTTCTTGTGGCTGCTATAAGGAAAAGGAATGTTGACTTTCCATCTAATATTAGCCATTTATATGAGGACCCTGCACAGGAACTGAGACTGTCACACACAAATAAGCTAAGGTACGTCGTCAACAATGAAGATTTCGTTGGCAATTTGTTTGAAATTCTTTTCTCTGGAAAGTTAAGACAATGTTTTAATATTTTTTATTTGAACTTCAATTACAAAAAAGGTGACATGTTTTTTATTTGAAAAGAGAAAAACCTGGCTGCACTTTCCTGTAATTCAAAAGTTTGGAGTCTACATCATGGTCTTGTAAAGCTTAATCTGAATGGATCTTGTGTTTCCCCTAAACTAATGGAGTCTAGATATATTGCAAAATTTGTATGGCAGGTGCTTGGACAAGGCAGCAGTCATTACCAGCAAGGACGCTGGAATAAGTGAATCACCAACTCCAAATCCATGGAGTCTTTGCTCAGTAACAAGGGTAGAGGAAGTTAAGATGTTGACTGGATTACTGCCAATTTGGGCAACAACGATCATGTTTTGGACGGTATATGCACAGATGGCCAGCTTCTCAGTCCAGCAAGCTTTAACAATGGAGAGATCCATAGGAAATTTTGAAATCCCTCCAGCCTCTTTCAATGTTTTCATGATTGGATCCATAATGCTCACTCTTGCAATCTATGACCGCCTGATCATGCCACTCTTCAGGAAAACAAGAAAACCTCAAGGTACTCAACTAATTGTGAAATGTTTAGAAAAAAAAAAAACTATACTCTTATCATCATCCTGTTTTTGGTTGTTCTGTTAATCACCTAAGTCAATTCAAAAAACCTCTTTCAGGTTTGACCAATTTGCAAAAAATAGGGTTTGGCCTCTTCTTCTCCATTATAGCTATGGCGGCTGCAGCATTTGCAGAAATGAAACGATTGTCAGTTGCTAAAACCAAGGGAACCACCACCTTAACCCTACCAGTGAGCGGATTCTTGTTGCTACCACAATTCATCTTGGTTGGGATAGGAGATGCGTTCATCTATGCCGGCCAGCTTGATTTCTTTATAACAGAGTCACCGAGAGGGATGAAAGCAATAGGTACTGGCCTTTTCCTGACAACCATCGCGCTTGGTTTGTTTGGAAGCAGTATATTAGTTGAAATCGTGAGGAATGTTACTGGAACAAATGGTGGGCATGATTGGCTGGCTCATAGGATTAATGATGGCAGACTGGACTACTTTTATGGGCTTCTAGCTGTTCTAAGCCTCATCAACTTGGGATTATTTCTTGTTTGTGCCAAAAGGTATAAGCCAAATCCTGGAGAAGTTGCTCTAAGGACAAATGATAAAGTCAATGTTGATGTTCCTCCTAAAGAAGAAAGTGCATAGGAATTTCTTGCTCTTTCTTTTTTATTCTACCCTAGAGGGTTTATATTCCAACTGTTCACCCCCTTGTACCTTCCAAAAAATGTGTACTAGTTGCATAACAAGGGACTGTCTATTATTCAAGATTGATGGAATGGTTCTAAAATCTATGAGACAACTGCAACCTTATACTGGTTTACTGTTGGTGTTTGCTCCATAAGATTGATTAATTTTTTTTCTTCAACAAAAGAAATGTTCTGGATTAGCCTAACTAATTAATAAGGCATGGGAGAATCAGATAATGTTGCTTACATTTTGAAAATTTGTCCAAGAACTCAAAAAAGTAGACCCTCTTAAACAAGATTTTTAAGTAGTCTGTCTGCAACTAATGCACCCTCACAAGAGCACAAGGTTATTACTTGAAATGAAGAGCTAAATAAACTCTTCTTTGGAGTGATGTCGTTTGACTAATGGCAACCAAAAGTGCTAAACCAGGTGAAATAGATGAACATGTACATAGAATGAAAATCACATTTTATTGGACTAATTGTCAGCTATTCATTGAGCACCATGAGGAAATGACCAACAAATATCCGTGCTTTATACATGCGTATGTTAACTTGTTAAGGCTTCTACTTTGCTTCTTGCTCTTTTAGCAGGTTCTGAGCGACTTATGAGCAATGTAAACTCCTTGGACCACGTATCCCAACCTTCTATTATTGAATTTAACACTTGGGTGGTATAAAAAAATTGATTCGAATTTAACACTTTAAGTAAAAACATAATACATCAATTATTAAATCAAATACTTACAAAATGGTACATATAAAATACTAAAACAATACTTGGCTGTGATGGAAGGGTTACAAGGTTCCTTAATTAATGTAATAGGCATGTACGAAAGGGCACTCTTTTTCCTTTTTATGAGTTTTATCCCATTGGGTTTGATCATGAAAAGGTTTTATAATGAGATTCTTTTTTGCATGACGATGGAATTGGCAAGGATTAGAATTTAAGCTGTTTATGTCTAGTAAGAGTATGTCTCACTGTATAAATGTTTCTGGTGATTAATGAAGTTTTGCTCATTCATTCTTCAAATTCAAGTGACATTGGCAGCCGCTTTCTCCTCTTAATGTTCCAACTTGCTATCATAAAATCTGCCCGACCTTCTTTCTAAGGTCCAACCCATGAATTTAACATTCAATCCAGATTCAGATCAATGCAAATTGCAATCAACAAAAGCCAATATCATTCACAAAATACAAGACCACGAATTTGAAAGTGAATGTGTGTAACTGAGTTGAACATTTGATCACTCAGAGAAATGCAACCACCTTATTCATGTTGTGCACCGAATAGAAGACTATAATCCAACAAATAAAAATACATCGTCTCTGCCTCCACAAAGCATAAGTAATTGGCAATGTTAATATATAGCAAACTTTTTTGTCTAAATCATGATCAGTATAAATGCCCACAGCTACGAGCCTACAACATGAATTGGCACCATTGACAAGATAAATCATCCAACAAAATGGCCCCAATAACATGAGTGCGCAGCCAAGAATAATAAACATAAACAGAGCAAGCACAGAAAAGAAACTAAACACCTCTATGATCTCTCACCAGTTTAACTTTCATTATCTAGAAGTTCAAAGAAAAAACAGAATTTTCTTAAAATCAAGTGTAGGAAATCAAAATTAACCCTGTGATTCATTTCTTCTCGTAGTCCCATCCCCTTCTCTCTGACCCAACAGTCTGCCACTTTCCTCATCATCAGCCTCCTCAGCTCTCCTCTGTGCTTCCCTCTCTCTAAGCCCTTGCAACTTGGAATGATTATAATATGCAACCCCCAAAAATGCAAGCCCGTAACCAAACAAATTAACTGGAGTCACCGTATCTTTAATCACCGACCAGGAAAAGGCTATCAGCAACCAGTCTTTGACCACGCCAGCCACGTTCATTGTCAACGCTGATGTCTTCCCAACTAACAAAAACACCGCCAGGTTCAAAGCGAACGCGCAAAAAGAGTTGGTCCCGAAGATGAAGTAATCAAAATGGAAACTTGAGTTTTCTTTGAGTGAAGGAAGTTCAACTGTAACCCAGGGAATAAGCAAGAAAAGGAAACAACAAGGAGCAACGTAATAAAGGGAAGTAATTGGGTTAAGATTGATTCCTTTTGAAGTGAGGAGTATTTGGATTAAAACCAGTCTTGTAGCTTCAAAAGCAACGGCTCCAAGCTGTAAAAAAACACCCCAAGTATCGAATTTGGCTTCACCATAAGCAGCAACGGCGACCCCGAAGGAAATAGTGAGCATGTTAGCCATGGTGGAAGATTTAAATGAATCTTTTCGAAAGAGAACTCCGATGGAGTAAACAGCAACCGGCATGAGGGCCTTAAGCATTTGGATGAAGGAAACGGAGAGATAGATGTAGGCGGAGTTAGAGAGCCAAAGAGAAAGGGAGTAAAGGGCACCTATGGGGACTACAGAGGATAGGTAGAGACGGGGTGACATGGAGGAAGGGAGGTCCACGACTTGGAAGATGCGGACGAGGAGGATAGCTATGGAGGAACAGAAGCCCATGTGGATGAGAGTTAGGGAGATTGGGTAAGGCCAATTGTACATTTTTCGGTCGAGGATGTATTTGTTGTAGACTATTACGGTGAAGGAAAGGAAGATCCATATGGCTACGTAGGTGTAGGAGAGGAGGATTCTTTTGAGGATGGAGGGGGAAAGGGTGCTGGATGGGGTGGTCGCGGTGGCGGTGCTGGAGGCTCCCATGGTTGTTGTTGCTGGGCTGAGGCCCCGGAAAGAGAGGGCCAAGGGAGGAGAACTATTTTGGGTGTGGGAGGGTTGTGATTTTGGTGGTGTTAGGAGTTTGGGTCAGGAGTTAAAATATGGGGGATGGTGGAGTTGAGTGGGATTCGGGGGCTTGAATGTGTTAATTTGGGAAATTTGAGTTTGGATTTCGCTTTCGCCAAGGTAGGTTGTCGTCCATCATTAATTAACACAAACGCAACTGGTTATTGACTTCTTTTGTTTGTTTGGGCAAGAATTTTAGTCTTTGGGTAATCATCTTGGTATTCGCTCTGCATTTTGTATACAAAATTACTTCATGCAGATAATTTGATGTTCTTTAATTAATTATAGAGTAAATGAAAGGTTAAAAAACGATAATTTCAATCTTATTGTTTTTATTTATATAGTTTTATTTTCAAGTTATAAAAGTCAACATAATAGTATAGTATACAGTATTGAAAAATCAATATGCTGCCATAAAAGGCTATTAAGGCATAATCATTCAACTGTAACAGTCAGAACAAGCGGCTTAATATCAGGCAAAAAGACTAGTATTGTACAATGAAGAGTGCTTAAATGTCTATCAACATCCTATCATCGTTAAAAATTTCATGGAGGAAACCAACTAAATCTACCTTTTTCATCCCAAAATTAAGGAAACCAACGATTCATTTCGAACTGAATTGAAAATAATCAAAATAAAAATGGCAAAGAGTTCAGTTTCCATGCATTAATTAACAATGATAAGAATGATATCTTGAAACGAAACAATGCCAAGAACGATGGCAACTAATGTCAACCCGGGTGATAGTAAGGGTTAAGGTTCCATTGTTGATTCGTTGTTCCTCTAGGCTCTAGCCGGCTAGCAAAAGATACGAAGAGGTAAGAATTGAGAACTTTTGGATGCCGCGGCGTGCTCTTTAGGTAAAGAATTGAAGCAAGAAAACAAGGGAATTGAGACAAAAAAAAAAACAGCCAATCCGTAGTCATGTGGACGGTCATTGCTGAAGTTGACAGTCATTGCGTGTTTGAAGGATATTTGGCAAGCAAAACTGGAATCTTAACATCGAGGGTCTCCTATTTTCCCAAAATTAAAGACTCCATCCGTCGGCCACAATAAACTTCACTCGTCAAATGGGTCAAAAAAAAAAGTCTACATCTTGAACTAAGACTATTATTTTACACAAGATTGACAAATGTTCCTTCCTGGGTCTGTAGCGTTAGAATCTGGCGTCTGAACCCCGCAATTGTTGGGGTAAAGAAACATGCTAAGCCTTAAGCAATGCCACGTAAATGAAAATTAGGCTCAAATGTGGAATCTTAAACCCTCAGTTTTGGACTGCAAAAGCCTGTAACAGGACAGGTGTGGGTAAGCACCAAAAAGGAAAAGAAACAGGAAGGGGAAACAAAAAAAAGAATTGTAATACTATTTTATCCGATTTTTAATCCTTTGATTACTCTAAGGCAGTTAAACAACCAAAGAAAATTCAGGTGCACTCAATAGTCAATAGGTGGACCCTTTGAGCCTGACAAATGAAAACTCTAGTTGAAGTACTGCCGAGAAATGGGTGTAGGTCTGAAGCCCAATACGAAACTAAATTGTGGAGGGCCTCCCATGGGCTGGAACATGCAAGTCTAAGAACCCGTTGTGGGGCTGCCTCAGTGTCATTCAACAACTCCAACAAATTATTTAAGATTATGGATCTAAGCTCATTGCTCAAATTCTGCCCCTTCCATTTTTGTTTACGATTGGCAATTTACGAATTAACAAACATAGAATAACAAAACTAATGTATGTTTAATTAGAGGAGGTTCCTCTTTTGTACTAAGTTTTGAATTTAGGCTTTTTTGAATTCAGCTTAAACTTTATTAGCATTAATTGTCCTTGACACTTTCTTTTTTGGACTTTAAGTTGCTTTCACCCAAGATTTCTATGCATTCACTCCGCCTTTCATAGAAGAGGGTATAATCACACGTCTTATCCTATTTTTTAATTAATTGATAATTGCAATTTCCTTTTATTATCATGTGACAGTAGACAGTCTTAAGATCTAATATTAGGGAATGAGAAACTATTTAGCTTCTCCATTTGTTTAATTCCTTTGTTTTTTTTTTTGTCTCAAAAGTTTAATATATAAATCCCATACACATAATATAGTTTTAAACTCAAAATACAAAAATAAAATAAAATTTTCTTTTAATCTTGCAAAAAAAAAACAAAGAAAGCATTTCAACTCAAATTCTTTGAAGTAAGAAACGCATGCAACTATTGTTACGTTGAATGTTAGACTAGTCTAGTTAACAGGGACATTAATTAATGACTTAATAATCATGTAAGGATGCACTCAAACTTGAAACGCAGACTAAATAAAGTTATTACTACAAACAAGATATGGGGGTACTTGGTTTGGCTTTGTTAAGGATGGGGCCACCATCAAAAGGGTGGCATATCCACATTTCCCATTTGGGGAAAAGGGTGAGGAAACTAGATAAATGCTCTATATTTCTAATATTTGTTATCAAGAGCAAATTGCAGTGGAAGACGGGAAGAAAAGGTAAAGATGGGCAGCAGCACAGGGAAGGTGCAGTCGACTTTACAAGAAAGCCACACCCACACGGAAGTGGAAAATCCAGCTTTGCTTAATGGCTTCCAACTTTCTCTCTCTCTCTCTCTCGTTACCGTCTCATTAAATTGAAGCGGAGGAAAAAGGAAATATTGCATTCAAATACTGTGCCACCGCAACTTCACCTTTATTATGAGTTTTATCACTCTGCCAGGGCCAATTGCACACCTCCCCACTTTGTCTCCTCACAGCCTCTTATCTCTTACGCGCTTTCTCTGCCACGGCGCCTAGCCAGTCGGTTGCTGGAGCTGTGCCCAATGCATTCCTATTTGTCTCACTACATTTTTCCTTTAAATTTTGAATTAAGAATACAGTTGAAGCAATTTGGACGTACAAGAGTTTTCTTCCCTTGCTTTGGGTTTTTTATAATGTCTTGGTTTATTTTTATTAGTTAAATTTTATCTAATTTAAACTTTATTTTATTTTCAAATAATTATTTATTAAAATTTTTAAATAAAGTAGCTTTAAAATATATTTGATATAATATTTAGAATAATTTAAATCAAAATTTTAAAAAAAGTTAATAAAAAAATCAAATCAAACATTATTATATATACGAAAAGAATAATGAAGGATCAAAACAACCCAAATCCACTCCTCGTCGTACGAAAAAGAAATGTAATGATCATGTAACACCTAAAGGCCCCACCTAACAGCAAAAAACCACCCAAGTAAAAAAAAAGTTACTCTCACTAATCAGCGCGTGCATTTCCCACAACGAATCAGATTCAGGCCTCGGCGGACTCTCTCTCTCCGTGGCTTTCCCATGCCTTTCCTTTCCCTCATAAAAGGGCAAAAAGAAAACGACTTTCATTTTCAGTTTCATTTTCATGTCTGTGTCTGTCTCCATTGCAGAAGGGTCACACTCAGCAAACTTATAGTCACTCAACTCACCCACTCACTCACCCACGGGCCGCAAAACCAAAGAAATAAAATCATTAAATTCACAGGACTTTGATTACGGTGTTTCTGCAAGGAAAGAAAAAAAGAAAGGAACTGATGGATTCTGGCTCTGCAAACAAGCCGCAGCAACACAAGAAAAAAAGTTGGTTCCTTCTCTTAACATTTTCTCTTCTCCTTTCAACCCTACTCATCATCATCTCCATAACCTCCACTTCTTCCACTTCCTCCCTTTTTTACTACACCCGTACGCGCACCACCAAAACCCAACTTCCACAGTTCGTGGAATCCAAGCTCCACTTGGTGCCTACATCTCCAAACCCAGTTCCCAAACTGGCTTATCTCATATCTGGCTCAGCCGGCGATGGGGAGAGCTTGAAGAGAACGTTGAAAGCTTTATACCATCCCAGGAACCAATATGCCGTGCATTTGGATTTAGAGGCTTCTGCTGAGGAGAGGTTGGAGGTAGCTAAGTTTGTGAAAACTGAGCCGCTTTTTAAGAAAGTTGGGAATGTAAGGATGGTTACTAAAGCCAATCTGGTGACTTATAGAGGGCCTACCATGGTTACCAATACCCTTCATGCTGCTGCCGTTTTGTTTAAGGAAGGTGGGGACTGGGATTGGTTCATCAACTTGAGTGCTTCTGACTACCCTTTGGTTACTCAAGATGGTATGTTAAAGATGGATCATCTCTGGGTTTTAGATTCGAAGCTTTTTTTTTTTTTAGCAATTCGTTGGTTGGTGTTATTTGTCGTTTTGAGCTGAGAAATGAGGGAAATGTTTTGAAAAGTTTCTAATTCTAGAGTTATCTGGGTTTGATTGGTTAGTTCTTTTTTTTTTCCTCTATTGAAATAAGGTTTGTTGGTTCTAGTTTTAAATTTAAAATCTGGGGTCGTATTGTTTGACCTCCTTGATATTTATAGTTGAATTGCTGTTAATTTTTAATAATATCTAATGTCTTTATATGCATTTCTGCATCAGCTGCTAAGAATTAGATTTCCGACTGTCTAATTAGAAATGACCATTTATAGGGCTATTTCATTTTTGCTAAATCTTTAACTAACTATTATTTATTGTTAGTGATTAACAACCACCCAATCATGCTCAATTATGCCTGTAATATTGTTCTTGTTTCTAGTTATTTCTGTTTACCAGTACAAAAGTGTTTCTGCATTAGTTTCCCATGCCTTTAATTTGTATAGTATTTTCTTTTTTTGTGCGACAGATCTGCTTCACACATTATCTGATATCCCAAGAGATCTTAATTTTATCGAGCATACCAGTGACATTGGATGGAAGGAGTAGGTGGCTCATCCCTTATGCTTTTGTTAGTATCTGTTTCAACTGTCGTTTATCCTTCTGGGATTTAAGAGATCAATTTTAAGGTAGTAATGAATTATAAGTCTTCAACGTTCGTGTGTAAATCTGCTTAAGGAATGTCATTTTGCCCAATGCCAGGTATCAGAGAGCCAAGCCTGTTATAATTGATCCAGGGCTTTATAGCCGGCAAAAATCAGATGTATTCTGGGTTTCAGAGAAAAGGAGTGTACCAACTGCATATAGGCTGTTTACAGGTGAGAATTTGCATTTCTCTACTTCTCTGTGTGCTGTGTAGTCTATAAAAATAATTATTACCAATCACTGGGAGACTGCTTTCTTTGTATATATTTCCTTGAAAAGAATATTTGCAGAATATCTGATCTTTTTCATGTAAAAAATTTGAGGCAAATTGTGAAGGTCCATCTCCCAATATTAAATGGGAGACAAAGAAAGAGGAAAGCCATCATACTATTTCTTGTAGAACCTGATTGTGGCTGAAGGCATATCACCCACTCACCCTGTGTTTATGTGCTGCTATGATGCTTTGACTACGTAATTTTGTTTAAATAGAAGAATTAGATAGGTTTAGGGACAACTTACTTTATTATTTGGAATGTTCTGCTTTTTGAATTTTATAGGTTATTAAATGAAGACATTCTAGTGCATCTATAAACTCTATTGTTGTTGATATGTTATTTTTACACCCTCTTGAAAATTTTTATTCTCAAACACACCATTTTTTATTAATTATTGTTTGTAGATCACCCTCTTGTTGTATAGGCAGCATTTAACTTGCCCTACCTCTTTTTTGGCTAGCCCTTTGCTTATGTAGTTGAATATCATGATATATTAGGGTAACACCTATGGTAGCATCCTCCAACTCAATAAAAATCATTCTTCCTATAATCCTTTTGGCATAATTTACAAAAATTACTAGGGAAGTTGCTTGAGCACATAGATGAACATGTAGTCTAAGTTTCAGCCAAATAGAAGAGATTTTGTGAAGTCCCACAATTGGGCATTTCATTTTTTTGTAGGCATCTCCCTGCCTTTCAGCTACAATGAAACTTGCTTTTCACTTCATATGTTTAGCATAGGTGTCACATTGATTTCCAGTAGTGGATCGCCTTTAAATGAAGAAAAGAGGCCTGCATCTATCCCCTCAGCCCTCAACTGTCTCTTTCTTCTTCTTCTGCTTTCATCCCCCCATGCCACTTTTCTAGATTATTTGATATATTTTGTGAACCTTGGAAGCATAATCTTAGATATACTTGCTTATACATGTATCTGATTGTAGATTCTGCTCAAATTCACTAGGTTCTGCTTGGATGATGCTCTCTCGTCCTTTCATAGAGTATTGTTTATGGGGGTGGGACAACCTCCCAAGGATAGTCCTTATGTACTATGCAAACTTTCTTTCTTCCCCTGAAGGGTACTTCCATACTGTTATCTGCAACGCCAAAGAATTTCAGAACACCACTGTAAATCATGACCTCCACTTCATATCGTGGGACAACCCTCCAAAACAACATCCACATTTCCTTACTGTTAATGACTACCAAAAGATGGTTGACAGCAATGCTCCCTTTGCGAGGAAATTTGGCAAGAATGAACCAGTTCTTGACAAGATTGATTCTGAGCTTTTGGGCTGCAATGCTGATGGATTTGTGCCTGGTGGATGGTTAAATAATGAAGGAAATTCTAACGGAACTCTCCTGCATGTCAGAACAAATACTACAGAGCTTAGGCCAGGTACTGGTGCTGAGAGACTCAAACGTCTCGTCAGTGGTCTGTTATCAGCAGAAGATTTTCATACAAAGCAATGCAGTTGAGACCGTTAGTTCAAGAAACAACACTCTTCTAGTAACTGGACAGATGAATGCTCCTCTGTTAAATTAATAACGGAACACTGCTGATGGGTCAGCCAACAAGGCATAGGAAACTAAAAGGGGAAGGAAAATATTCCCAGTCCAGATTAGATGCTATACCATTAATACAAATTTTTTTTTTTAGCTCGATTAGTAATATGTAGTTCAATGTATTATTTTTTTGGTTTAGATAAGACTGCGTTGTGCTCTATCTATCCTTCTGATGCATTATGCATCTTGTATCCTCTGCTTTCAGAGAATTTTCAAAAGGCAAAATGATGATGCATTCAAACATTTGAACAAGGGGCAGAAAGAATGAGATGAAGAATCCTAATTCCTTATGTAGAAAGATTAAACCTAAAAGGGTAATGGTACTTTTCCAAATGAATGCTCTATTTGCAAGAATGTGTTGCTTTTATGTATCAACTATTGATGTAGTGTATATCTGATTTCTTTTTTCTGCCCGAAAGATTAAGCCTAAAAGCTTGATTAAATTGTGGAATGAGTGACTAAAATAGGTTTTTTGCATAAAAGGAATGTGGTAAAGTTTGTTTGAGCATAAAAAAGTAGATGGTGAAGTGGTAAGCACAAGCTGTAGCCAGGAAGAGGGAGGAAAAAAATGTTATAATATATCTTATTTTGAGTCTGGCCATTAAGTAAATCCTCCTTGTCGTTTTATGGGTTTTCTCTCCCATGTGTGAGAAAACAACTAGACCCAAAAGCTCAATCACAAAGCATAGAGAGGGTACTATTTCTAAAAGCATAACATTGACTTGTTGAAAGCTGAAACCATGGTTAAATCAGCACATCATTAAGACAGCTCAATGTGTTGAATAAAGAAGAGAAAAGAATGGCCCCATCTTGAAAACTGCTTAGTTTAATGTGAAGGATAACAAGGTGTTTCGCTTTTGTATACATCTGCAAGTTAATTCTGTGTCGCTATCATCATATGATGCATGACATAACAGAAAAAAAACCACTAAGGTTCATTCTTCACTGCATTTGAATGATAGTTGCCGCAATTATTAGTGCTATTCTTTCCCAACAAAAGAACCACAATGGATATGAATCTGGAGTGAAGGTCATTCTCCGTGCTCATTAGGCAACTTGATTAAGAGTGTTAACCAAATCAAGCAGGATGTATTTCAAAAGCAATTTCCAGCGCCAACTTGCCCACTGATACGTACTCCATCATAAAACCTCTCCTAGAACTATATTGCCTTTTACACTTTTAAGTTAAGAAATTGCACATAATCACAGACCACAATACCAACTAAAACGATTACACATGTTTGCCAGGAGATTTTCTAGTATCTGTTCAAATGTGTCAAAATCTGAAGAATTTACATCCAAATCCATATCAAAATAAATTATTTTGTTTAAGAAAATGTTGTGATTTTCTAAAAACATGCATAGATGAATCGAAGGGAGAGCCTATAGCATTCAAGAAATAAGAAATTTAGTAGTTCACCAAATAAATCGGCATTCCACATTAAATTTCCTCCAAAATCCATTATTTTAAGAAGAAGCTCAAGTGTCCTGTATACTCCTCCCAGTGCATATGGATGAGAAAGATCACCTGCAAGGAACTTTTTAACCAAGCCATCAACTTCTATCATGCTGCAACCAAGCTTCTTCTTCATTCCAGCTTCTGAAATCAATTTTCTCACTCGCTTTGCCTCCATATCCAAACCAGCCTCTCTAAACATGTTATACGAAACAATATGAACACCACAATCAGATATTCCCATTTCTGCAAGCTTCTTCCAGACTCTATTTCCAATTTCCACATTGACATTGGTTCTACAACAACCTAGTAGAGCTCCCCAAATGTTAGCATCTCCACCTCCCAACCCTCCCATCTTCTCCTCTATAAAATTCTCAGCTTCCTCTACCATACCTGCTCTGTCCAATAGGTCAACAATACACGCAGTCTGCTCAAGCTGAGGTTCAACCCCATAGACACTACTCATTTGTTCAAACCATTGTAGCCCCCGCCTTACCCATCTTCACATGCATATAACCAGATAGGAAAACAACAAATGTTGTCTCTGTAGGTTGAATACCACTTATAACCCTTTGATCAAATTGTTCAAGTGATTGTAGGTTGAATACCACTTATAACCATTTGATCAAATAGTTCAAGTGATTTCCTTACATCTCCACAAATTGCAAACCCTTGAAATCATGGTGACCAAGATTGTGCACCCTTCCAGGTAGTGAATCCAATGGCCTTGCATCACAGCACCAAGACGAGGACAAGCAGTGAGAACACTAACAAGAGTAGATTCATTAGGCTCAGTGCCCACTTGTTGCATTCTCCTAAACAAAGAAATCACCTCTTTGAAATCACTAACCTGAGAAAGAGCTCCCATTATTGCATTCTCTCCGGCATTTCTTTTAAAAAAAAAGGCTCTTGAATCCCCAATATCCACCATCTTTTCATACCCATCAATCATCACCGTCCACATAACCGCATCTCTCTCAGGACTTATATCAAACAAAAACGAGGCCAAACCATATCATGAATTGATGCATAAAACTCAACTAACGCGCTAAGAACAAAAGGGTCATACCTAAATCTGAATTTAATCACGTGGGCATGAACTAAACGTCCTAAATTCTTAGAAGAAGTAGCAAGATCTATACGAGGGTGGAAAGATATAGTTCTTAGCCTCTAGCCCATATTCTAACATGTTTAAAAAGCACAAAACAGCGACTATTGGTGAATTTGCTTGCATATACCCTCTGATCATGGCCTTATAGATGAAAGTACTGCGGGGATAAATATGCTTGAAAATTATCAGAGCTACGGAGAATTAAGAGGGATGCTTTGAGATTGGCGCAACTGAAGGAGAGGGCCGATCGGTGAGCTGGATCAGAGTTTTCCATTTCTGTAAAAGGGAGACGAGGGAGGTTGCAACGGTTTTTTGACTCGTTAGAAATGGCGGGACAATTTCTAGTGAAATTATAATTTTATAAAGGCATTTTTAAAAATAACTTTTAAAGAAAAGATATTTTTAAAAATAATTTTTTTATAATTTTAACTATTTTTAATTAAGTTAGATAAAATTACTCTTAATAAAATTACACGTTATGATATTACAAATCATGTACAAAAATATGTTATACGTCATGATTAGGTTGTTACACGTCATGTGCAAAAACACGTGACACATCATGATTAGGTTGTTACATATCATGTACAAAAACATATGACACAACATGTACAGAAACATGTGATACGCCATGTACAAAAATATGTGATACGTCATAATTAGATTGTTACACGTCATGTTGAAAAAAATATTGTTATTACACGTCATGTACAAAAACATGTTACACGTCATGGTTAAAAAAGGTTGTTACACATCATATTGAAAAAAAAATACTGTTGTTATACGTCATGTTAAAGAAATATTATTGTTACACGTCATATTCAAAAATATTTTGTTACACTTTAATGTCTAAAATGTTATTGTTACTTACGAACCAAAACTTCAAATCTTCTTAACTCTCTTCATTTCTTTTTGTTTTTTTTTTTTGACAATTTGACACTGATTAAAGTGTTTTTAACATATTTTCATAAATCAAAACATAAATTTTCTTATCTAAAACACTTATTTCAACTAAAAAAAAAATTCCTTTGAAAACCTAGGTTTATAAATTTCAATTTTTTGAATTTATTGGTGTCTAGGTTCTGAATTGATTCAATTAAAAATTATTTCAAATATCTGTGATCATTTTTACCGTTTTAGTTTCACCCAAAATATCTAAAAATAAAAAATTTTCAAATAGCCACCAACCCAAGCACATCAAAATCATTACTTGGGGTCTTGAAAGCGCAAAAAAGAGAAATCTGAAAATGCAGAAAAGAGAAATCGGAAGCATAGCAGACGAATGTCGAAGAAAGAAATCGATAAAATTTGAGAGACTGTGATGGTGAGAGAGAAATCAGAAACACAAATGAGGAGAAATTGTGATGAATGGTTTAATTTATTTGAAATAATTTTAAAGGCATTTTTGTCAAGTCGTGATTAAATATGGTTAAAAATAGTTAAATTTATTTTTATAGTTATTTTTAAAATATCTTTATCTATTTCTCGTAATTTCCTCAAATGAAATTCTCATTTAAGGGACCACAACAGGGAGAGAAATATAATTAATTGTAATTAGTTTGAAATAAATATAAAGACAATTAAATTTGATTTTTATAGCTTATGACATATTTTGTTTTCAGAACGTATTTATTTTGTTATAAAAACTAGTAATATATTAAATCAGTTTCTTCCTTGTAGTTGAAGGCATCATTAAAACCAAGCTTTTTTTTTTTAATTAAGCAATGCTGCCTGCAATTCATATTGATATGAACTTGTTAAGTCCTAGCCTTCAACTAAGAAATTTCATACTTCATATATTTATTTGAAATCTTAAATAAGGAAAATCACNTATATATATATATATATATATATATATATATATATATATATATATATAATTAGGAGAAGAAAGATTTAAATCCTACAAAAGTTTTTGAATTGTGTACATTCCATCTGCCCTCTATCCAGCTGCTAAAAAAAAAAGCAACATTATAAATTTTGCTACATTCCACAACCCTTCAAAGCTCCCTCACTGTTCTCTTTTCTTTCTCTTTATTCTTTAAGGTTAGCCCAAAGAATTCCAAATATTTATACAAATTTCTTTAACACTAAGCTAACCTGCTAATCAGTAACGTTCTTTAACCAACTTAGTCAAGATTCCTAGTGTTTTTATGCAGATATAACACAACAGCCAAGCCAACAGTTATCTCGAGACTTTGTGCTACCATTTGTGAGTATAGCACGCCAAAAGTAAATGTCGAAAAATTTGCGAAATATTAAATCAAAATATTATTCATGGGAAAACTAGTTTTCCTCCCAATTACTCTTCTGCAATTTTAACAATTTTCTTTCCAATGTTTTGACCGCGATAGAGACTGATAAAAGCACAGGGGATGCTCTCGACCCCATCCGAGATGTCTTCCAATGGCTTAATTTTACCAGTGCGAAGGTGATCACGAGTTGTTGAAAGGAAATCAGTAAAGATGTTCAAGTAATCACCAGCTAGAAACCCCTGGATTTTGATTCTCTTGTATATAACTTCAATCATGCTTGGTGCAGCTCGCTTCCCAGCATCAGTATACTCTGAAATTACCCCACAAACAGCTATCCTACCATGGATCTTCATGTTAACGATCGCTGCTTCTTGCATTTCGGCTCCCACGTTGTCAAAATATATGTCAATTCCATCAGGGAAGTACCTGCAGCATTCAATGCAAGTCCACTTTATTTGGCTTACGTTAACATTGCAAATGGACATATTTTTATTGCTCGTACTATGAATTATATATCGTAGATATATGATGTACGGGTCCTTAAACCCCACAAACCCAACCTTCTGAGAGTTGACTTCAGATCAGTTTCTTCCTTGTAGTTGAAGGCCTCATCAAAACCGAGCTTTTCTTTAAGCAATGCTACCTGCAACAAAATATGGTATAAACTTCTTATATCATAGCTTTCAATTAAAATTCTTCAAACCAATTAAACCTTGAACAAAAAACACGGAATTAGTTTAAACTAACCTTATCCTTGCTTCCAGCACAGCCAACGACATAACAACCAATCAATTTTGCATATTGTCCAACCAAATTTCCAACTGATCCAGACGCAGCAGAAACAAACACTTTCTCCCCCCTTTTGGGCTTACATACTTCGAAGAATCCGGCATAGGCCGTCAGTCCACTGAACCCTGAAAGAAGCATGATGGCAGTTTCTTACTACATGGTAGTGGTTTTGAGATAAAAACTCATTTGATTCAAAAGTTTCCACTGCTGTATGATCGTTAACAACAAAAGCACACAACAGATGATAATGGCAGCGGCAATTATTTTCATGTCATCTTCTTGATGTCACTACAAGAGAAAAAATATTTATATACTATTAACAATAACATTTCTATAGTATTGATGCTATAAATGAAATGATGACAATGATTACCCAAAATTCCAACATGGTAAGACAACGGAAATCCCATGGGGTTAAGCTTGTTTAACATGCCACCGGGTTTTATCACAGTGTACTCTCCCCAATTAAGAAGCCCCGCAACAATGTCATCCTTCTCAAATTCTGAATTTTCAGAAATCACGACTTTGCCCACACCATAAGTATCAATAGCCTGTCAAAAAAAAATAATGCATAAAAGTCTCTTATCTCAAGCTCCTTATTAGCGCTCTACAAAATTCTTAGCGGTGAAATGTTGACTTACCTCACCGGGAATGATGCCAACTGCAAAATCGGAACTCTTCTGTGATGAGCTGTAGCTTTTCATGCGGTTTAACTGGTAAGGATCAATTGAAACGCAGAGATTTTTTACAATAACTTCATTCGATCCAGGCTCCAGGGACAAAGCGACAGCTGAAGCCTTGAGCTCGAAATCAGACTCTTCCGGAGCACCATCTACGTGGGTCTTGATTGTAACGTATCTGTTGATAACTTCCATGCTAGAGCTTTATCCTATTGTGCTTCGGTTCGGAAGCTCAATGGCTCAGACTTATATACAGAAGCTGGCAGCTGACCTACTCCCATTGGTTAAATAAGAACAGCAGCATCTGTTAGCTGCCAGGTCGCAGTACACATGGATATAAAAAATGGAAGAGCCAAAACATATGAAAAAAAACGGTATCCCCTTGCTCGAAAGACGCATAGATTCTTGTGTAAGTTGTGACAAGAGTCCATGCCGTCCTCAGGATTGAGCAATTAGTCGGTTTAGTTTGATCCATTGGTTATTGGACTAATTTTTTTTGAAAAATCAATCCAACTTGTCCAAATTAAAGAAAAGATCGAATTCCTTTTGTTTTTTACAAATTAAAATATTGAAATATATAAATTTTATTTATAATTATAAAATACATAAATAATTTAAATATAAAAAACAGAATATTTATGCTTTCACTCACATATAAATTAAATTTTATATATTTTATAAATAAGATGTAAAAAATAAACAAAAAGATCAAATAAATCAAACTAAATACGTAGTAAATAGGATATATATAATTTTTATATATAAATATAATATATAATATAAAAAATATTAATTTGACTTTTTAGTCGATTCAATCTAAAAATTTTAAGATAAAAAACTAATCAAATAAATCGATTGGATCAAACTTTTTAAAACGATGAACCAAATGTACTAATAGAACAAAACTGTTTTCCTCAAATTGTATTCGATTCAGTTAAATCATTGATTCAGTCAAATTTCACTCTCTTTTAGTCTAGTCGTCTTAATGCTTAAACACAATCCTATGAATACAGTGCTTGGCCTCTTGCCAAAGATACCAATGGGTACAAGTTGTCAAACGCCAATTTCACTCCATTGGTAAACATTATTGTTTTGTTTTGTTTTTTGACATGTCTTGTCTATAACCACATGATAAACCATCACAACCCAAATCAGAGAGCCATGACTGGCACGAACGAACCTAACAAGCAAGTTAGCGAGACCCGAGGAAGCCTCCATATATTAGTCCTAATTTAACACATTTCATTCATAACAAGACACATCATACTCATTATGCTTAAAACTTAAAATTTCATAATTCCAAATACAACCTCGTGGCTTATAATTACATAAGTCTTAACATCACTATTTACATAGCCATACGTGGGCTAACTCATTAAATCATCTAACCATTCCATTACATAAACATAGGGAAATGTAGTGCCCACATAATTCTTTAAGGACATAACCTAACAACACAGTGCAAAAGCGTAAAACTCAACTATGACTTAGCGAAGTGGACTCATAAGAGGAAAACCTACCAGATGCTAAAATGTGTTTGTCTAGATGACAACTTATGCCACTCGAACCTAAGTGTTTATTTATCTGCATAATAAAATTGAATGGGTGAGTCATACAAATACTTAGTAAGTGAGAGCATAAAATCAAAAGTAAAGTGTAGTGATATTTGCTACACATGTTCTCTAAAATGCATACATTACAATAAGCTATACATGTACATAGTGGGACAGACCAGTCATCACCTGTCATATGTACTTAATAATTATCATGTTAGCTGTACTACGCTGCTCACACATAAACATTGAACATACAAGGGTAGGATAATTGTTGTTCAATTTTCTACTCACGCAAGTGCACATATCGCAAAGATAATATAGAGATGATTAGAGTGTCGATCCAATAGAGAATTGAATTAATCTTTATTGCTAATTACTAAAATTAACACACCTTAATTTTATTTAGACAATTAAAATTAAAAAGAAAGATTTGAAACTATTAACCTAATAACTAAAACTAAAACTAATCTAAAATCTATTAGCAAATTTACTTTATTAACTTCTAGTGATTACCATACCTAAGATTATGATATCCCTCAATACTTCATTTGATTATAATCTCTATTTCTTAACTTAGTTTAATGGATTAAGTTGCTAACCTAAAGTCTTAAATTATTTATAAGTCTTTGTCGAATTTCTCATAAAAATATATCTCCCAATTAATTTACTATATGTTTATGCAAATTATATTGAAGAAAGATTCATTAAATTTGTGCTCTAATTTTGGCTACTTATGGCTTATAGGTGTATGTCGACCCTATATGTAAATCAAACCACCTAATCAACTAAGTGTATTCGATCATACGCTATTCTATTCAAGGTCTATCTAAATCTCTTTCGTCAAGGTTTAACTTAGGTTTCCAATTCAATCTAATTGGTGGCCAGTCAACTAGAAACATTAAGAATAGAATAAAATAAACAATTTAAATCTATCAAATATAAGTAAAAGAGAAATAAATAATTCAGACTATATATTGAGTTTAATCATAATCTTAGATTAAAAACTTAGGTCCCCATCAAGTCACATATTATCATCGAATAAAATCTAAACATTAAAAATAAAACCAACAAAATAAGAAAATAAAAGAAAATATAGAAAAACTCAAGAATTGTATTCTTGATCCCCAAATCTCCTTGAATCTTGCAAATTCTTTTTAGTTTCAATGACTCCATGGCTTGACTCTTAGCTGTTAATCTGGTGTTTTTTCGTTTTTTCTTTTTAAGTTCTCCGAAAGGTTGTTTTTATAGGCTTTAAAGTTAGGCCAAGTTGGGTGAAGAAATAATTCAATTTCAATTGGAATTTCCTCATCAGACTATGTGAGTCGCAGCCTTACCCAATTAATTAATAGAAATCGTAATTGCTCTAGGACTACTGTAGTGTTTTAACTTCGACAAGATTTTTTGCCATCTTTCAAGCCGAACTAGGTGAAGTAGTAAAACATAAAAGTTGTAGCTTTTTCTCTTATCTTTCCAGTGGTTTAAGAATTGCTTCATTTGAAGCTCTATAGAGAAAGTTACGGTTGAAATACCAAAACATATGCAATGAAAGTCTGTATCTTAAAATTGCTCTTCTTCTTAGATTAAAATTTTTCTTTCATCAAATACCTACAAAAGTACAAATAAATCTGTAACAACCTATCTTAATCACATCAACACCAATTTAAGCATAAAATTAACTAAAATTAGATTGACTCACTTAAAATAACTAATTTAAAATAATTCAATAAAATTTACTAATTTTTTTGCATTACTACAAGAACTAAGCTAAATTACTATCAAAATTAAGCTCAAATAACTCTATATCATATAGTTATCAGTAATCTATCCTCATCGTACCTACCAAACTCATTATCATTGTCATTTATTGGCTTCATCTATTGTATGGACTGGCCCACCATATGGACATCTGCATATGTGATTAACATACTTACCTCATAAGCGTTTACATCGACATTAATCCTTAGACTCTATAAGCTTGCATTGCGTCATTTGGCATTTAACATACAAGTACGGCTCTTACCTCAAGCCTCTTTGTCATCATATATCATAAGCATAACATAGCATAATTCACATTTTCACATCTTAAGGCATGCCACTATGTAATCACAACATTATATCATAAAATGGTCCTCCTTGGACGTAACATAGTTACGTGCGATGGCCAACTGGTGGATAATATATCATATCATCACCTAATATCATAGTCACCAATAGAAATCATATCATGCCCAGTGCCGAAGCAATTGACGAAGTATCACAATCATCATTCGAAACATCTCAACGGATGACATCATAACACTACAGGCGGGAATCACGAGTAAGACAAAAACCACCATCCCTATAAGCGAAACATAACATCAATGCATAGTAGATGGGAATTACAAACAAGATAGTACCACCATTCCTGCTTAACACCATCCTTGCCGGCAACATACATAGTCACAAAGATACGAACTCACTCAACCTCGTATCATTTTATCATCCAGAATAATCCACGGACGGATTACACCTTACTCATATCATAACGAACATAACTCCTCATAATTTTATATAGTACATACATATACTTGGTTTTCTCCATAACCATCTACAATTCATAGTAACTCATTTATTCAATTGCATATAAGGCATCAACAAATCTCAAGTACGAGGATCCATCATAATTCACATTGACATCATACTATCATACGTTCATTTCCTAAAGTCATCATTAGTCATACATCATTTCTTGTAACATAAGTTCATATACACATAAACAACATCTGGCCTAGGCACGGTACCTCTAGGCAATGTACACAGCTCATAGTCATTTACTAGTTTAGACACAATGTTTCTAGACATACATAGCACATGCAGATCACACATAGCATCATAATTGTCATAGGGAGCATACATGCACACATAGTCATTATGCTCCTAGTTCATAGGAATTCTCAATCACCTTGACAATCCAAGTGGTTCTCTATCAACACTTGCACATACAATTCACTAATGCCTTGGCTTTAATCCATACAATCTTAGCATTTGGGTAGCATTCTTACTCCAATAGAGATTTAATATTCAATAAATGCATAATCATCATTATTTATACAATTATTTTCTACTTCATAGCTAAACTTTGGCTTTCAAATTATTTCTAACTTTCAAAAATAGCTTAATCTCTAGCTAATCAACATTTGAGCTCAAATTTCTTTAAATTCTTCAACAATGGGCTACCTCATTATCTTAGTTGCTAATTTTGGCTCACTTAAACTCCAAATTTTCAGTAACACTCAAACACCCTTAATCACCATAATTGAAACATAAGATTTTCAATTAATAACTGTTCAAATTGAAAATGAATAGGTCAAAGGTTTTAATCTTACCTCTAAATTGATTTTCTAGCCTCAAAATGCCTTCTCCCAGCTTCAAATTTCCACTTGTGGGGTGTGGCTTCAAAGGGCATCAAAAGGGTTATTTTCTTCCTTTTGTTTTTTAAATGGGTGGACTGCCCAAAGCCCTTTTACTTTTACAAATTTACATGCATGTATTGATAGATTCTTCACGGATGGTAACTTTTTACCTTTCATCTATCCATAGATTTCTTGAATCTATTGATAGATAGTATTCTGCGCACTTCACCTCATTCTTGTAATGCAATCTATCAATAGTTTCCATGCATCTATTGATAGATTGTGCCTTAGCGTCTTCATCATCATTCATGAGCATTCATCTATCGATAGTTTCCACGAATTTATCGATAGATCATGTCCTTGTTACTTTCAAGTCATTCTCGAGCAGCTATTTATTAATAGTTATTGTGAATTTATCTATAGATATCCTTTAACTACCTCCCTTTTATTCCCGTATAGACATCTATCGATAGTTACCATCAATCTATCGATAGATGTTCTTCGTTTGTTGCTATATTTTGCTTTTAACTTTCATCTATCGATAAACCATGAACATTTATCGATAAATTATACTTAAACTTTTTATTCTTTACGAGTTTAACCTTTCAAATTCGTTCTTCTAAGTTCTCAATGCCTTCATTTTCTAGTAATCATTTTAATCTATCTCACTTACTTATCATCAAAGAATGTATTCAACATATAACTTCAAATTCTCATTCATGCTCTATGTCACATAGTACATCCATCATACTTAGCATAATTTACCCACATGTTATACTCATCTAAGTGCCAAACATTGCATTATATCATTTATGTGTCAAATATATGCATAATATTATTTTAGGTCTTTACATACCCCGTATATTTCATAGTCATTTCTGTATAGACATAGGCACATCTTTAAGCTCATATGCATAAACATCAAAATTTAATTTAGCTCATCCAAATGGTTTAGCTTACATTAAATATGTTCAACATAAAAAAAGGGGGTGTTTATGTGTTACATTAACGTTTATTTCAAAGTTGTGCATTGAAATCATTTGGCCAAAGCAAAAAAAAATACGTAATTTTATTCACAACCATGCGAGTGCTGTGGCTCATTTAATGAGGTCTACTAGGCTACTAGCATACCATTTTACCCTTGTCCACTTGCTCAATTAATTAGGTCTTAGATGGAGTTATTAACTTCACTAACAAGCTGGTTCTACTTCTTTTATTTCTTTGGCAAGTTTATCGCAGAAAAAAAAAAGTAAAAGTTAAAATATTTGGCTTCAAATCTTTCTAAATAAAGTTGTACTATTTTTTAATTAGATAGTTGGAATCTATAGTCATTCCAAATTTTGGGTTAATTTTGTTTAAAACAAATATAATTGTATATATGGAGTTGATGGGCCAAGGTATGTTTTACAGGTACTGTGGAATATGGGTGAATAACATGGCCTTTAACTGAGATAAATGGAGTATTAATAATCCAACCCATTCACACAGAGCCCAGACCCACATATACCCACTTTCTGTGCTTCTCTTTTCTTACTTCTTGTTCCTTCTTGTTTGAATTCGCTACCACTTTCAATACCGGAACATTCCATTGTTACTAAACATAAAACAGCCATTATCTTCAAAATCCCAATGAATTATAATTTTATAATTAGGAGTCTCGTAAAGATTTTACTTTTTATTTTAATTTATGTCTCAAAATCTTAATCACTACTAGTATTTGTAAAAGGAATTATCTAATTATCTCTACGTTAAACCTTAGTCTATATCATCTCCAATTTCATAACAACTTTGCTAATTTTAATCTAGGAATGTCGTTGCTAAATATAGATAATTGATTTTCACTACAAACTTATTATTTTTCTAAGAATTGTTTTACAACAATGTAATACTATATAGAAAATACTAAGAACAAATTGAACAAATAAAATACTATTTCACGTAGAATAATTAGCGTAAGCAAAACACTACTTCACGTGAACCTAAAATAAATAGTAAAGTTTATAGGTTATTGTCACTTTAGAATGTTCTGAAAAATTTGATTAACTTAGTTATAGAGATAATTAAGAAACTCACTTAATTGTTACTCATTGTGTATATTAAAGACCTTTTTAATAATATTATTAATATCCATTCTTGATTAACAATCTTTTGTGACATTATATGTAGCTTTCACAATTCGTTTTAGGGAGAGATTTTCAAAGCTACTACAAATACATTTTCCGTTATAGTTTATACTCACTAATTCTCTATTTACTCTTTTTCACATGTTATAACATTCGATACTTCAATAATTGTTTTAATATTCCTCTTTACCACCTTTGATATATCTTTTTATTTATTTGTAATACTTTTTTTCTTCCTATCACAAAGAACCCTTCTACATCACCAATTATGCATTGTTAATTGAAGATCATTTAACAAATACAAGCATATATTATTAACCTTAACTTAAAATGTCAAAGTAAATTATATCAAAGTATTTTATTCAATTATTGGTACATGATTTTTTATTTAAATAATAAAATTTAAATTATTTTTTCTCAAATAAAAAAATCAAACTAAGCTCCTAATTCTTAAACTTAAATTGTACAATATATAGCTTATGTATAATTAATTAAATTCATTCCATCTACACCTTCTAATTTTTTTAATGTTGATTTTACCTTTAACTAGTGGATTTCATCTTCTAAAATTTTGTTATGATAGTACTTAGATGGGATAATATATGCGAAACATATTGAAATTGTGTTATGTTGATATTAACACGAGATATAAAGTTGAACAATTTGATGATTTGAAAATAAAAAAAACATAACAACTTAATTGAAAGAAATTTTCTTGGGGAAAAAATCATACTCTAATTAAAGAAAATATCATCAAATAACAAGTAAAATGTGAAAGTGTATATTATAAAAGTTTAGACTTTGCAAATTTCTTTTTGGGATAATTGATTTTGATTACCCAAGAAAAAAGGGGTAAGCGAACCTGTTACAAAGTCAACATCTACCTTGATAGCACACTAAGGAAACCCATAACATCAACAAAGTAATTACATAGCAAAAATTTTATCACTTAAAGGTTTGGAGGAAAATAAATTGATATTTGACCGTTGATGTATGCTTTTAAGAATAAGAAGAGAAAATAAAACGACGCGTCGTTTCATCGCCGTTCCCTCTTTACTAATTTTGTAAACTTTCTTTCTCGCTCCTTTTGATTAAACCGACTGAAAATATAAAATTTGACCCGTTGTAATTTTTAGGGCTTAGAGAGGGTTTTTTAAGTTTAACACTCTCTTGCTGTTCTTCTTCTTCTCTTCTGTCGTACTATTTCTCCTTAGTCTCCTACATCCATTTCCCGCCTAGTTTTTTTTTTTTGTTTCCTTTCATTTTTTTGGCTCTTTATGCTACTCATTTCCAAGATCTCCCTCTCTCTCTCCTAGGGTTTCACTAGAAAGTATGGTATCGCCAAAGCAACTTCTTTCCACCATCGAATCCTCCCTCCTCGGCCCTTCCCCTCCGACGCCGGCGCAGCGAGTCGAGCTCCTTCACGCCATTCGCAGCTCTCTTTCCTCTCTCCAATCTCTCCTCTCCTATCCGGTATCTCTCTCTCTCCCCTTCGCTTCTTCAACAGTTTATGCAAATGCTTTTTGTTGCTACTATTGTTTATTGATGTATGAACTTTTTACCATTTTGCGGTTTTGTAGCCACCGAAACCCTCTGACAGGGCGCAGGTTCAGTCTAGAGAAGTTCGGCTTCCTGATTCTCCACCAATTTCGCTTGACGATCAAGATGTCCAGATTGTGAGTTGAATTTCGCTTTGATAATTTGCCTTTTGTTTTGTGCAAATGTTTTGATTGCTTTTTCTTTTTTTCTTTTTCCTTTTTTTTTTGGCTAAGAAAATGAGGTGTTGATTTAGTGTTTTATTGACATTTTATTAGAAATTGACTCTAAAAGTAGGTGAAATACTTCTAGGTCATTATGGTTTAACCGGGATGGAGAGGGACTTAGGATGTGCAGCGTTCGTGTTTGTTTGTTTTTATGAGTCTGTTTATCAACCTTGATATGGTCCCATTTGGTTCAGTTTTACTAATTGCTTCACTACTGAATAATTTTGGCCACAATTTGACGCCATTGTTAGAACTTAGAACCAAGAACCAATTTGATTATGCTATTTTGTCTTTATCATTTGCAATGTTAGTCTTCTTTGGTCATATATGTATGACTTTAGTCCTAACTTTTTTGATTCACTTTCTCGTGGACATATTTGTTCTTTCTTTTTTGACATTTTGTGCTATGCTGGATTATAGGCATTAAAATTGAGTGACGACCTCCATCTAAATGAAATCGATTGTGTTCGTTTGCTGGTTTCTGCCAACCAAGAGGTAAATTTCTGTCCGGTTTGCTTGTGTCAATTTTTAATTTCTGTTTTTTCCATGTTTATACACAAATGTTTTTTTCTGGTATTTATGTTTTCTTATGATTTTCCTTTTCCAGTGGGGTTTAATGGGACGGGGACCACTAGAGATTTTACGCCTTGCTGCAGGACTTTGGTATACTGAGAGACGAGATCTAATAATGGCTCTCTATACACTTTTGAGGGTAGTTCCCTCTCTAATGCACATTCAGCATCTTGCATCATTTGGTTGCAGCTTTATTCTTACAGTTTTTTTTTGTTCTAAAGAACTGTTAATTGCTTTTTTTAGGCTGTTGTGCTTGATCAGGGACTGGAAGCTGATCTTGTCGCTGATATTCAGAAGTATCTGGAAGATCTAATCAGTGCTGGACTTAGACAGCGATTGATTTCTCTAATAAAGGTGTGAAACTGTGTAAAATGTTTAGTTTCATGTTATGCGTTTATAGAGTGGGTCAATCGTTTTGCAATAATCTTGTACTTGTTCTTCTATGAGTCATGGGCACATTCAAACTCTTTTTGATTGTTAAATTTTGTTTACTTGTGGGAGAACTGATGAATCATTAGAATGCAAATGTTTAGATGTCAACTAAAAATCACTATTTTTCTGAATCGTTCAACTTTTGATCTGATCTTCATTTGAGTAGTTCATCGCAATATTTTTTTATAAGATTGGAACAACTGACAAAATATCTATGTCTAGCAAATACATGGTTTATTTGTGAATTATATAGCTTTATAGGCAATCTGTAATATGTGTTTTTTTCTTTCGTTTTAACTGCTAAACCCCAATTGTTAACTATTTGAGGTAGAGCAGTGAAACTGTATGGAGCATGCACATTGATGGATATAAGCATGAATATGATTAGTTTGTTAGTGGACTTGATGGACTGATCTCTTTTCTACCCTGAATCTAATGTACTTTTTTCAGTGAGCATTTAAATGGTAGTGCACCAATTGCATTATATTGGAATGTTTCCTAAGTGGAGTTCTTTGTAAACAAGTTGTGGAGAAACATGAAGTGACCTACTGGTTTGGTTTAATGTACTTTAAATACATTGTTTTGAATGGATTAGCCTTTATTGTTGAAGTTAATCTTATTAAGAATTAGTAGCCTGATTGTTGATCTATCAACTTTAATTTTAATTTCAGGAAGAGAATTGAACTTGAATCCAACCTTTACTTTCTATTTCTTGTTACATTTTGATTTATTTGTGAAGTAGTAGCAAGTAGTATCAACTTTTGTGTTATGACATTGGATTTTCGAGAACATCAGTGATTTCTTCAAGATGCATTAGTTTTTGCTTTAGGGAGGATCCTGTGCAATTGATTTTTAGGATGAGAATTTGCCTTTCCTTTTGGCCTTATGTGTTAGCTTTCTTCTAATCTTTTCTGTATGTTCTTTTGAATGCAATTGATGTCTTTTCCACTTTAGGAACTCAATCGGGAAGAATCAGCTGGTTTAGGTGGGCCTCTCTCTGAACGCTATCTTCTTGATTCTAGAGGTGCTCTTGTTGAGCGGCGAGCTGTGGTCTGTAGGGAACGTCTTATAATTGGACATTGCCTGGTCCTTTCTGTTCTAGTTGTGCGGACAAGTAAGCAGACAATATATTGTGCTTTTCTTTCCTTTATGATGAAAAGCTGTCATGTAGTTCTTTTTAATGAAAGAGGTGGACAATTCTGCATTTGAAAATGTGAAAGATGGCAATAACCCATATTTGATTGAAAGGTAGAATGTGCATTTGGTATTTTTTTTTTCTGATTTCTGAATTTCAGCATCATAGCTCATATTTGATTAAATTTTAGCATATTTCTCGGTTTTTAATGCAATATTATTCCAGTTTGTTGGCTAAAAAACTAATATTATCAAATAGTGTTTCGGCATGTAATGAGGGGACCTCTAAATGCCATCAGGAGAAGATATGATTGGATATAGCATTCACATCAAGGGGAGTGGAGGAGCAAAGATGTAGAAAGGATCTTATGTTTATTGATCTTACAGAGCATATGGTTTTGAATAGAGCATGCAATGGTGCAACATGATCCATAAAATCTCCTACAGTGGGAAATGTTGGTTTATTGTGGTTGATTTATCTACCTTATAGAGGTTTATTGCTTTGATGATTAAATTTAGCCTGGTTCAATTATCAAAAACTGAGAAAAAACTAGTAAGAAGGTTAAGCTATCTAGACTTAACAAGTTTTGTATCCAATTCTTGTTGAAGTTGATTTCCTCATATATTACTATTTTATGCAAACAGCAGTTTATTGTCTAGGGTTTACACTATCTTGCAATATTTGTTGTCAAAATGGGTAATGCACAATATAGGAGGAATTGGGCAACACTTCCAAGATGGAAGTAGGTATCAATCAAGATATATGAGGTTCTTTTTGAAGGATTTGAAGTCTGCTGATCTTGAATAGAAAACTTTTTTGTTAGAAACTTTTCATATGAGATGTTTTTTTTGTGGGTATCTGTTGGCCTTTTCCACATGCAATTGTTCTTGGGTTGAAGATTTGAAACTTTAAATCGCGAAGGGTCTAGGTTATTTAGATATATGTGCTGTTTTTTCAAGGGATTTGAATGTTGTGGTTGAAGCATTCTCTGAAAAGATCCGAAAGTCATATATATTGACTCTTGAGAGTTCTGACATTAATATTCTCTTGTATAGGAAACCGAACTTCAGGATCTTTTAACTTCAATTCTCAAATGTTATGATACTTTGAGCTATGAAGTAACGCAATGGTGGTTGCTAAACATGGTGTTTGTGAGATTAAATACATTTACTATGATGATGTATTTACCAAAATTAGACATGAATCATGTCTGCTAGGCTTATGTTTTTTTTTTTTTCAGTGGAACTGTGATGGGCAACCTAAACCAAAAGTAAAAGTTCTCTATGAACCTATTTGCTATGCTTGACGTGCTATTAATGACATAGAGAATAGAGATAATGAACTAATTATTAGAAAATGCTATGCCCCATCCACCATATTCTCATTTTGACTCAGGTTTCTTTAAGTTCAGTCTTCTGATTCACTTGCTATTGTGGGCTTCCGTTCAGGCTTCAGTTGTATCTCCAAAATCTTTGATTCTTCAATACATTTTTCTTTTTGGGTGGTTATTTAAAGTTTTTCGAAATGGGAAGATTGACAACATAAGCTATCTCTTACTTATGAATATTCTTGCATGGTATAATGTAGAAGTAACAGTGAGATTCGCTTTGATCTCATTGTAGAAGACTATACCTAGCTCTTCTGCTGTTAAGCATCCTTTCTTGTCACAAAGTTCTTGCTTAAAGTTTGAAACCTTAATTTGTAACTGTGATGGTAGAAAAAACTAAGCTATGTTGAATAGAAATGTTGTAGGTTTCTGAACACTCATAATTCATGTAGAGGTTTAGTTGCCACTATTAAAACTACACTGCATGAAGTAAGAAAAGTTTCCCATGGTTGCATGAGGTTCTATGTTTCATTGAGTGACCTCTTTCCTGTCATAGTTCAGATTATGGAGCTGATTTGAGTTTGTTTGATAAACTTTTGGCCATTTATGGGGTCATCTATATCGCTTGTTTTTGATAGAAAAGGAGTAAGATTAATTATAGTCATACTTTAACAATGTTTTATGCAGGTCCAAAAGATGTTAAAGATGTTTTTTCTGCTTTAAAAGATAGTGCTGCTGAACTTAGTGAGAGCAATGACACCTTAAAACATCAGGCATGTCTTTTTTGTTGTAATTCTGTGCAAAAGATTTTCCTTTTATGTTTCTTGGCATGTCACAGCAACATGCAGACAGATGATACATGTATAAGCTTTTGTGTATGCTCCCTGCACTTATTATTTTATTTTGTTTTTCATCCCTGTGTGCAGATTACATATAGTCTTCTTTTTTCTCTCATCATTGCTTTCCTATCAGATGCTCTTAGTGCAGTATCTGATAACTCATCCATCCTCTCTCATGATGCTTCTTTTAGAAAGGAATTCCATGAAATTGTAAGATGAACAACAATCTCTCTCTCTCGTTTTTTACCTAGTTTACTTTTCTTGAAATTCTGGTGATAGTCTTTGAATTACTGAACAGTTCTGAAACACTTGGAACACTTTAGGTGATGGCTGTGGCAAATGATCCAATTGTTGAGGGCTTTGTTGGTGGTGTAAGGCTTGCTTGGGTTGTACATTTGATGTTAATACATGATGAGATTGGCCTTAGTGAGACAGTTTCAACTGCTTCTTCAAATGAATTGGGTTACATGAATTTGTGCTTGGAATCAGTTTTTGCACACAATGTGTTCCACTTTTTGCTGGATAAAGTTCTTCGAGGTGCAGCATACCAGGTGGATAATGCTCTTTCGGAAAGATGTTTCTCTATATCTTGGTTCTTGCATTTATTGTTTCGGAGTAGCCCTCCCTCCCTCCCCCATTTACTTGGTGGAATGTCATATTGATTTTCCTTTTTTTCATTGTTCTGATCTTTCTGAAAGATGTTTTGACATTACTCGCAATTGATTTTTCTTTTTATTGATGTTGAGATATGCTTTTATGTTTTGTTGCTTATAGCATATTCTTAAGGCAGTTGGCCTTGTTGTTTGTAACTTTTTGCAGAATGATGATGAGGATATGGTGTATATGTATAATGCTTATCTGCACAAGTTAATTACTTGCCTTCTATCTCACCCAGTTGCCAGAGACAAGGTTGGTTGAGTTCTTCAATGTCCTAATTTTGTTAACAATTTACATGTTGAAAGAAACTTGTACAGAGCACAATGCACATTTGATAGATTCTGTTGTCAGTCCTTTTTGATATTAAATTAAGCTAATTTAAATATTTGTGTCAGCATGACATCTTTATTCCTTTCTTTTCCTTGTACTTCCTCTTTAGGGCAGGGGTGGGGGGGCTTATGACTCTGTTTTTACTTACATGCAATTGTTTTGCATCCACTTTTTTTTATCAAGGTTTGTGTTTAGTAGCCCGAGGTTTATTTTCTTCATTGGCATGCAACATGTTGCTTTGCTGTTAGCTGTGTGTATGCAAAATGTCATATCTATAAGAAACATTTGCCTGTCTTATGTCATGTGTTCTAGGCCAGATGTGATGATCCTTAACTCATTTAATGATGTTGACTTTTATGCATGCATGATAAATCGTCAGTACACTTTTTATATGAGTATCCTTGGACCTAATTTATATAACACCAATCCTTGGGTTTTGTCATCTGCCTCATTCTTATCTGCCCATTCGTACAGCTCCATCACTCTGTGACGTTTGTGATATATTTGAGGAGATACTTTGGGAAATTCAAAGTGGAGAAAATTGTGTAATACTTAGCATCTCATATAATTAATTGCTGTAGAGCATTTAGGAAACAGCCCATTTGTTTCAAGCCATCTTTGGCTTTTACAATATATTTGTGTTAGATGTATTCTCATTTTACATTGAAAAATTCATATTATTCTCAGTGGTGTCACCTTGAACTTTGAATTGAAACACTTTGATGTAGGTGAAAGAATCGAAGGAGAAGACTATGATCACCCTTAATACATATCGCACTGCAGCAGATTTTGTGCATGATAGCAGCTTGCAAGGTGAACAAGCTGCTGAAGGTGTCCCTTTACCTTTTGTGTCTCTCTTGGAGTTTGTGAGTGAAATTTATCAGGTTGGTTCATCAGTTTATGAATGACCTAGTGAATTCAAATACAAAAAACTTTGTATGTATACTAGGTGAGGCATTAACAGTCCAGTGTAATGTTTAGAAACCTGAAAGTTAAAGAATTTTGTTCTTTATTGAAAAACTAACCAATTGGGAGTTATTTCTTTTGGTAAATCTGATTTTAAAATTATTAATCAGATTAAGCTATTACTTTCTTTTGCTTGTATAAGAAAAGCCATTTCCATTTAATGAATGGATAAACTTTGTCTTTCCTTTGTACCGCTGTTCTGCACCTCCCTATAATGAGAATGAGTCATTCTGTTGATGTGCAAAATATAAAATACGCTCTCTTTTTTTTTTTTAACAAAAAGATCTGTTGTTGTTAGTTGAGACATTCATTGTATCAGAATCTGAAAATGTTGCCTAACATCTCATTTATTGTGGAACATATTCTGCACATGCAATAGTCTTTCTCCTTTAACATGTTGCTTCACGTGTTTGTTTTATTTTGTGGATTATTTTAGCCCACAATGACATTTGCTATATCTTTCAGAAGGAACCAGAGCTCTTGTCTGGCAATGATGTCTTGTGGACATTTGTGAATTTTGCTGGAGAGGACCACACTAATTTTCAAACTGTTGTGGCTTTCTTAAACATGCTGAGTACCCTGGTATGCAAGTGTATTATTTGCTTTATAAAGCAAGCTTTGTTATATTATTGCGGTTTATGACACTATGGTTTTTCTTGATTCGATGTTCTTTGCAGGCTTCTAGTCCAGAAGGTGCTTCAAAGGTTTATGAGTTACTCCAGGGTCAAGCATTCCGCTCTATCGGGTGGAGTACATTGTTTGATTGCCTTTCTATTTATGATGAGAAGTTTAAACAGTCTCTTCAAACTGCTGGGGCCATTTTACCTGAGTTTCAGGAGGGGGATGCAAAAGCGCTTGTTGCATATTTGAATGTTCTTCAGAAGGTTTTGACCTTTTCTTGTTTTAGCAATATTTATGACTATAAATCCCTTTTTTCCTGGACATTTGATGTTTTCACAGAATGCTTTATTCTAGTTGTTTACAAAGAATGTGGTGATCTTTCCTGTTTCTTGTGATTTTCCAAAATTGTAAACTACTTTAGGCATCACATCATGGTGCTCATGATATTGAGACCTTAGTTATTGAATGTAGCATGTCTCCTTTTTCATGTGTCTTTGTCATCATTGTTAACTGCCTTAAATGTCATATGGTGATAAGTATGTTGATTAATGATTGTTGGTTCCTTTTTTGTGGTGAAATTTCAGATTTGGTTGGCAGTTGCTCCCTCTATTATATGCTTCTAGTTGCTGCCATTCTTTTCATCTTCTTTCTTTTGTAACATTTCTTCTCCTAGCCTCCTTCCCTCTGCCCTCTTCTCTCCGACTTATCTCAAGGACCTTCTTTAGGATATTTTTGCAAACACTTGAGCATCGAGAAATAAAAGCATCTGATCTCAATAAGATTCCATCCACACATGATTTTCCAATAGCAGAGTTGCTCTTGGGGTAAAGTTTTCTACATGACCTATGGTTTCTTCCTCTCTCTCTCTCTCTCTATATGTATGTATATATATAAGTATATGTATATACTTTTTTTCATGAAAATTCATTAAATTGCATGTCTTGGAAATTTGCACTTGTTTGTCTCTTTTAAGATTTTGCAAATGATCAATGTTCATGGAGAAAATGTCAAAACAAATACAATCCAAATTCTTGGGGTTGGCTGCATGAATTCTCTTTAGACATCATTCAGTCCTATGTGCAACTTTGTTGGATTTTATTTCTTTGGTTACTGGCAGGCGAAAAGTATACAATTCAAATTTTGTTTTAGCAGCTTCAAATGTATGAGAAATGGTTTCTCCCTTGATTTGATTTCGAGACCTTCTCTATGGAAGATGTATGGAAAAGGAGGTGCAGAGCTCATGTTACACATATTTATTTATTTTTTATAATCTCCATCTTCCTTCATCAAACTATGAAACAAGGAGAATCAATATATCTGGAAGCAAAAGCTGCTTATGTCAGTTACAAACTTTTTTCATGTTAATATTGGTGAATTTGGATTATAAATATCTAATCCCTATGTTTGTTGTGTATTTTCCATTTTCAGTTGTTTGTAGCCTACAATCACAAAGTTTTGAGGTTTATATTTTAATTTTCTATGTATATCCCTGTTTGTGTATGCATGTCTATAAATCTATGTATGTTTATAATTGTAAAAGCATATGCATGTTTGTAGTTACTTATTCTAGGTTGGATATCTATGTCTTTTTATTTACTAAATTGTACATTCTCTTTTTCTTTGTCCTTCCTGTTGATGAAATCGTGGTTTTCAGTCTTTACTTGCCATCTGCTACAGGTTGTGCAAAATGGAAATCCTATTGAAAGAAAGAACTGGTTTCCAGATATTGAACCATTATTTAAGCTCCTTAGTTATGAGAATGTGCCACCATATCTCAAGGTTGATTGTTCTCTCTCTCACTCTATTCCTTGTCTTTTCTTCTCCCAATTTAACTCTTTTATAATGTCTCACTCTGAAGTGATTGATGGCATTATGTCTTCTAGATGAAAATCTTCTGATGAGCTTAACGTCTTCAAGAATTTCTTTTAAATATTTAGTTTTATGCTTTCACAGGGTGCTTTGCGGAACACAATTGCTACTTTTGTGCGTGTCTCTCCAGTCCTAAAAGATACTATTTGGACTTATCTTGAGCAATATGATCTACCAGTAGTTGTTGGCTCACATATTGGGATTGGTGGCCAGCCAATGGCAGCCCAGGTTAATTTTTCTATTCAGTATCAAATCTATTAATGGTTGATGTCAAGGTGTAAGTTTTGGGTACCTCTTGCCATATGGTTTTCAAGCTTTGTTTTTATTGGTTAGGTTATTGATGAATTGCATCAGATATGGATATCTATGACTTATTTACTATATTACAGACAAAATCAATATTAGAAGGGAAACTTGCTGATTTAAACCAGACTTTTAGGAGGAAGAGGCTGATTCAGAGGAGTCTAAGTTTGAGAATTGGGAGCTTATCAACCTGAAGGATTCTTTAAGCAAATATCTGTTAATGATTTTCTTGTTATTATTATTTTAGAGTGTTTCAGGTGATATATAAGACTATATTGGGGAAATCGTTAGATGTTGAATCTGAAATGGAGAAAATTAGCTGTGTTAAATAAACTGGATGGACTTGATAAATGAGCTCCAACTGAGATTGTACTGTGCAATCTCATTTTGGTGAAGGAGATAAAAAATTTGTTGAGACTGTTAATGGATTATGTGTAAAATGAGGGTGAACCAAACAAAGAATTTCCAGAAGCAACTTGCTTGTTATACACGGGGATTGATTGCATTTTCTTTTACAGGAAGGCAGGCAAATAAATTTGATAATGACCATTAGTTTTTGGCAAGAAAAGTGTGTTGTGCTTATTCAAAAATATAATGTTCATGTTGGCTTTTGTGTTGACAGGTTTATGATATGCAATTTGAGTTGAATGAGATTGAAGCAAGAAGAGAACAATATCCTTCGACTATATCTTTCCTTAATCTGCTAAATGCTCTTATTGCTGAAGAAAAAGATGTAAGCGATAGAGGGCGTAGGTACGGATCGATCCTTTGCAATTTCAGTTTCATTTTTCCTTCTGTGGTTATTCTGAGTAGAGTGTCTTTCTTGCAGATTTTTTGGCATCTTCAGGTTTGTATATGATCATGTGTTTGGGCCATTCCCTCAAAGAGCCTATGCTGATCCTTGTGAGAAATGGCAATTGGTTGTTGCTTGTCTTCAACATTTTCATATGTAAGTATATATTATAGTTTTAATCTGGAAATCTTTTATAGTGATTTTGGTACTTTTATGCAGGGTGAATTATACCAGTTATTGTTTTGTTCAAATTTATGATTATTTAATTGACACTTGCTCTCCTTTTTTTCTTTCTTTTACAAGCTGCATTATATTGTTATTTATGATTACCCTGAAGCTTGATATATATTTTTTTGTGTAGACTGTTATTTATGTGTAATTTATGTTTGATTAACCTTATAACCATACTATACCATTAACAATTGCATTACCTATAATCTATCTTGCAGGATTCTGAGCATGTATGATATTCAACAGGAGGATATTGATAGTGTTGTTGATCAATCACAACTTTCAGCAGCAACACAACCACCTTCACTTCAGACGCAGATGCCTGTCTTAGAGTTGCTGAAAGTATGTTGTATGGTTTTGCTTGTTTTTTACTTCCTATACGGTGGACAATCATTTTTGAAGCAAGTTGAAGCATGTTAAATATGCACAGTTTTTGATCCATTGGCATAAATTTCTTGCATTCTTATTACCTAATGCAACCGTTAATTACTTTGTGGTCAAGCAATAATTTTCTGCATGGAAATTATGCTTTAGAACTAGATTATTCTAATTATTCATTATTGCTTTGACTCTGTTCTGTTGTAATTTTGTTTCTCCCTAAGACACCATCCTTTGGGTAGTACTTGTAACATCAATGTTGGAAACAAACTGCATTTAAAGTAGTGGTTCAACAATTTGAGCTTTTTCTGAGTTTGATGTCAAAATGTTTTTTCCTATGCCTTTTTGAGACTTGGTTAGAACTTTCATGAGTAAATAAGTTTTGTTTCCGGCTGAACGTTGTGCCTCTCGGAATCTTGAACAAATACGAAGATAAATGCTATGGGTGTGAATATTAATGTAGATTTTTTGTTCCAAGTTTTTAACAATATAAGTTGCACTGAACTTTAAGAAATATTTTCCTTACATTAAAGTATTGCAACATTTCCCCTCCTTTTTCTTAATATGAAAAAACAGATTTTTTACACCTGCTTAATGTTAAATAATTTATAGCTCACTCAGAATTGCATCATCAATCTTGCTTTCTTATTAATGACTGTTTCTCTTGGCAGGATTTTATGAGTGGTAAAACTGTTTTCCGGAATGTTATGAGTATCCTTCTGCCAGGGGTGAATTCAATCATTACTGCAAGGAATAGTCAAGCATATGGACCACTTTTAGAGAAGGTTGTGCAGCTCTCATTGGAGATTATAATCCTTGTTTTGGAAAAGGATATGCTTTTAGCTGATTTCTGGCGTCCTCTATACCAGGTAATTGTTTCAACTGTGCAGCATCTTTTTATATTTTTTCTCTATAGACTATGATAAACTTCGAAGCAACCTTGGTGATTGCCAAAAGAATAAGTTGGGATCTAAAATTTCTTTTCTTACTTTTTAAGTGAAGTTTGGATGCTAAGCAAGTTTTCTGATGATAATCAAGTTAGTCTGAAATGAATATCTGAATCGGGCTTTTTAATCCGTATATTTGTTGATGAGCCATAGTCATGTTCACAGTTTGTTTGGGAAACAATGAGGTGCTTTGCTGCATGCAAGGGTGCCTGTGTGCTAAAGGAAATTTTTAACAAGACTGATTACCACATTTGATACTGGTGTTTTAAGTAATTTTTTTTTATATTTTTCTATGAGGATTGGCTTTTAACATATCTTGGGCTATTGGTTCATGAGCTTCAGTTGTCTTTGTACTCTCTCTCTCTCTCACGTACGCTTGCCTGTAGTAAACATTTGCATAGACATTCAAACATGTGCTAGCCTGTAGAAAACATGCATGGAGAAGTTTTTGAAGAGTATAATTATGAAATGATGTGACTATTTTTTCTTGTGTGAATATCTAGGTCCATGTAAATGTAAACTCTGTCTTGCATATATTTCAATTTGGCTGATGAACTTATATCTCATCCCTGATCATGTTGCATGCAGCTAATTCTCAGCCAAGTTATGTTCCATGACTTGTATGGTAACATTGAACCCTAAGTAGTATATTTTTTGTTGCATGTACTGGATTTATGATGTCAACAGATAATTCCTGATAAAAGCTTCCATGTTTTAATTTTTATGTGCATGACTAGATCGAGGAGAGGAAAAGAATCTTAGTTTTTGCTTGTTTTCCTTGCAGCCTCTGGATGTTATACTCTCCCAAGATCATAATCAAATTGTTGCTTTATTGGAGTATGTTAGATATGATTTTCTACCACAAATTCAGCAATGCTCTATCAAAATCATGAGCATTCTAAGGTTGCTTCTTTTGGACTACTTTGGTTTTATATTTCTTTCTGTTTATCTGGAATCTGATTTAGTTTCTAATATTACCTTGGATGAAGTTCTCGAATGGTTGGGCTGGTGCAGCTGCTGCTGAAATCCAATGCTGCAACTTCATTGGTGGAGGACTATGCAGCCTGCCTTGAGTTGCGATCACAAGAATGTCAGGTTATAGAGAACAGTGGTGATGATCCAGGGGTTCTAATAATGCAGGTTAATCTGAGTTTGTTGTGTGCGTGTGTGTGTGTGTTTTGGCCTCCAAATAATTCAAATGCTTTGAGCAGTGTCTAGAACTTTGCTGTAATTTCTCTCTACTTTCAGCTTCTGGTCGATAATGTTGGTCGGCCTGCACCAAATATTACACATCTACTGCTTAAGTTTGACCTTGACACCTCTATTGAGCAGACACTTTTACAGCCAAAATTCCATTACAGGTTTTGTTGCTAGTTATTCAAATATATTCATGTTTATTTGTGCCAATGTTTGCTTCGACCCTCTTACAGTACACATGATTATTATACAGCTGTTTGAAGGTTATTCTTGAAATTTTGGAGAACCTTTCAAAGCCAGATGTAAATGCATTGCTTCATGAATTTGGGTTTCAGGTTAGAACTACTCTATCTTGCTTATTGGATTTCTTAAAAAGAAAGCTACTAGCATTTAAATCCGTTTCTTTTCTCTTTCATAGTTTCCCAAGTTTCTATTGGAGTGGGACTATTTCTTAGAAAAATTTCAATTGTTCCCTGTATGCAGCTTCTTTACGAGTTGTGTCTGGATCCATTAACATGTGGACCTACCATGGATCTTTTGAGTAGCAAAAAGTATCATTTCTTTGTAAAGGTATAGCATGATTTAAGGATTTAAGGATTTAATGATCTTAATTGGTCTCTTTCTTTTGTTATGTGGTTTGCTTTGTTTGAAGGAACAAAATCTTATGATACTGTTTTGTGGCAGCATCTTGATACTATTGGTGTTGCTCCACTTCCTAAACGTAACAACAACCAGGCACTTCGCATCAGTTCTCTGCATCAGGTTTTTTTCTTAATAATTTTTTCCTTTTTTATTTAGTTCTAAGTTTTTGCTGTTGCATCATTTAACCAAGTTGGTTGCTTCACATAGTTCTTTACTTAACAGTGTCCATTTCTTTTTAGTTGTGAGACACATCAGAGGCAAATTTGAAGGTGCTTTGTTTCTGGATTACAATTGGGTTGGCAACTTCCCTCAAATTTGGCTATCTTCTCATTTGCATTTCTAGTTATACTGAGCTTGACACTTCATTGATAGTTGATTCTACTCATTTCAGTAAAAACCATGTTATGTTTTACTCCAAACGAGTCTGGATAAGTTTTCTCCATTTATCTATTTTGCTTAAAGCACCCTACTCTTATGCCAGAACTTTTTGATTCAGTATTTAATCAATTTTTTATTGTCTTGTTTGTGAAGTCTTGATACCTCAGTGATGGATCTCTGCACAGAAATGTAGTCTAAAACCAATTGCATGGTTTAGTTTACTTAAATTAATTGTCATCATGGTGCATGCTTCCTCCCTAAGGAATTCAGAATTAAGTTCTATTCTTTGAGAATGTCTTGTAAGTTGTAAAGTTCTATCTTGTGGAACTTTCACTCATGCTGATTTCTTGCTCCTTGTCTTCTGCAGAGAGCATGGCTATTGAAACTTTTAGCTATTGAGTTACATGCGGCTTATGTGAGTAGTCCCCATCATAGAGAGGCTTGTCAGAGTATCCTAGCTCATCTTTTTGGCCAGGGTGTTGTTGAAACTGGCACTGACATTATTTCGCAGTCCTTAATTCTTCAAATTAGCAAGGAACATGCTGCCACCAGAACCATCAGTAAGACCAAGGTATTATGAATTAGTTACATCTATTATAATTTGAAATAACAATTTTATCACATGGTTGCTGATTTGCAAATAATAAGTATGTGGATGGTTATTGGAAAGTGAATTTAATTTCAATTTCTAAATTTTCTTTCCACTGCTGTTGCTACCGAGGTATTTTTTCCTCTTCGCCAATTTTTTTCTGAGGTACAAGTTTCTGTATTGAGGCAAAGTGGTGGTTCCCTGTTATTTCTGCTTTTGTTTTTAGGTTGTATTGACAGTTGTAAGCCACTTGGACAAGAATATTGAAAACTTTTTGAAAGTTTGAGATATGTTTTATGCTTACGTGCTGAGGCATGTTGCATTGTTCCTTTTCTTCTTTCATTAGTGGTGGGGTCCTTAGTTCTCTTTAGTGCATCAAATCCTTTTGACAATTGTTTCCATGCTATATAGTCCTAATGTTATAATTTGCATTGAATGTATTTTCTGGTGTGTATTAAGAGTGCTGTTTGCCTTTATGAAGATAATGAAGTGGATCTGCTGTCTCATTTGTGGCTCTTTGTATTTGATCAATTTCAGGTGTTAGAGTTGCTTGAAGTTGTCCAATTTAGATCACCAGACACCACTACGAAGCTTTCTCAAATTGTTTCTAATGTGAAATATGATTTGATGGTAAGGTTCTAGCTACAGACAGTAGCTCTCATACTGTTACCTGTCATCTGGACTTGCTCATTTCTGCTTTACAGGCAGAGGACATACTAGGAAATCCAACAGCTTCTGGAAAGGGTGGCATCTATTACTACTCTGAACGTGGAGATCGTCTAATTGATCTTGCTTCACTTCGTGATAAACTTTGGCAGGTCATTTCCATTTTCTTTAAAAAACATTGCCTGAGAGTGATAGTTTTTGTTTCTGTAGTGTTGTATATACAAGGCTGATGTTGATCTGGATTTTCTTTTCAGAAGTTCAACTCTGTTTATCCTCAGTTGAGTAACTTTGGCAGTGAAGCTGAGCTGAATGAGGTTAGAGAGACAATTCAGCAGTTGTTGAGATGGGGATGGAGGTACAACAAAAACCTTGAGGAACAGGCTGCCCAACTTCATATGTTAACTGGCTGGTCACATATTGTTGAGGTCTAACCACTTTTTAATTGGGCTTGTCCGAACTTGATTTTTTTTCTTTAAAAAAAATTTTCAATTTTCTTATGCCCTTTACCTGTGCTACATGCTCTGGCAGGTTTCTGTATCGAGAAGAATCTCATCGCTTGAAAATCGATCTGAAATTTTATATCAGTAGGCTTCCCTATTATCACTAGCATGTTTCTTTCTTGTTCTTGGGTTGCTTTATCACTTATATCTCTGGTAATTGTCAGGATTCTTGATGCCTCTCTTAGTGCTTCTGCCTCTCCAGACTGCTCATTGAAAATGGCATTTATATTGAGCCAGGTAACCTGGCTGCACTCGTCAACTTACTGCTTATCTTTCCATTTCATGGCATTGGTTTTTGATAACTTGCCTTTTGCATGAAATGTTGCTAGGTTGCTCTTACATGCATGGCGAAACTACGAGATGATATATTCTTATGCCCTGTTGGTTTAAGTTCAGATAGTATTACATGTCTTGATATTATCATGGTGAAACAATTATCAAATGGTGCTTGTCACTCAATACTGTTTAAGCTTATCATGGCAATTTTGAGAAATGAATCATCAGAGGCTTTGAGGAGGCGGTATGGTCCTAACTAGAATGCTTTTCTTTGCTTGTTAAACTTTTTCACTTGTTATCTGACCTTTTTATATGTATCAATCTTCAGTCAGTATGCGTTGCTTCTGAGCTATTTCCAGTATTGTCAGCATATGCTTGCTCCTAATGTGCCAACAACAGTTCTTCAGCAGTTGCTGCTTGATGAGCAAGATGGCGAAGAGTTAGATCTCCAAAAGGCATGTAACTCTCTGAAACCTTTTCGAGTTATTTTTTGACTATGTTGCAATTTTTATATGTTAATTGAAGAAAAGCTTCATTACCACTGATCCATTGCAGATTGACAAAGAACAGGCAGAACTAGCTCGTGCCAACTTTTCCATCTTAAGGAAAGAGGCTCAAGCCATCTTGGATTTGGTGGGTGCACTCTCCACTCAGCCCCTTTCGACCTCCTTTTTTCTTCAGTTGGTATCGTGTATAAAGATTGGTGTTAACTTTGAAGTTTTTGACTATATTTTCTTCAATATGGAACTGGAATTGAGATTGTTTTTCTTATCTAGCATTTTCAGTCAAATAGATGTTTTCTTCCAGAGTTTGGACATGTAAGGTTTGACTGGATTGGACTACTATAGATGCTTGTATGTATCTATGTGCAATCCTGTGAATTCATATAGACATACAACTAAATCTTGTCCACAAATCTCTCCAGTTTTTGAACTGCAATGAACCTGAAAAATTGGTGATGTATTTTTCAATGTATTGCATAGACTATGCTTCTTTTATGGGGCAATCAGAATTCCTTTTTTCTGGTCAATCTTCTTATTTTGAAAAGTTTGCTTGACTGTCTAAATTTATTTTGTGCAAGATATTCTAACTGCTGTATAGATTGTTGTTCCATTGTGGTTGATGTACGTCATAAGATAGACTTTTTGTAGTTTTGATGCTGCTTTCTTTCTCATTCTGTTCAATTTCAATCTGCAGGTAATAAAGGATGCTACTCAAGGCAGTGAGCCTGGCAAGACAATATCTCTTTATGTTCTGGATGCAGTAGTTTGTATTGATCATGAGAGATATTTTTTAAATCAACTTCAAAGTAGAGGGTTTTTAAGGTCTTGCTTAATGAGCATCCGTAACTTTTCGTGTCAGGTTTGTCTATCTTTCCTCCATATATTAGCTGCTGAATCAAGGAAAATATTGTACTATATCATGTTTAATAGCAAGCAAAATGTTATTGTTCTAGAATTATGTATACTAATTTGGGAAATCTGGTTATATAGATGATGAAGTTGGAAATAAAGATGCATTTTGTAATAGCTGGCTAAAATGCACTGGACATGCTGCCATGCTGCTTTTCATCCATAATTAATATTAATCAATCGTTGAAACCTCCAAAACCTCTTTATCTTTTTCTTCAGCAAGGGCTGTTTACTCAGTTATGTTCCCTGGAGCTAGGGTCATTAATATTTTCAAACTTTTGTAATGCCTTCCATCCCATTTTCTTCTGGTATTGTTTGACTTGCACGTGTAAAACTTTTTGTATGTGATATAGATTTATCCCTACCTCCTCAAACTGTCTTCCAACTGCTTAATGCTTCCCCTTCCTGAACCCTCCCCACCAACCCAATAAAAATGAAAAAAGGAAGAAAAACCTAAGAGAAAGTATTATAGGAGATTTAATACCTCTAGAACCCCTCTTTTGTTTATGGAATCTGGCACATATCATTGCTTATAGAACTGTATAATTGATTCAGGATGGTGGCCATTCACTTGACTCATTGCAACGTGCTTGTACTCTTGAAGCTGAACTTGCTTTGCTTCTGAGAATTAGTCACAAATATGGGAAATCTGGGGCTCAGGTTTTATTTTCCATGGGTGCTTTGGACCATGTTGCTTCATGCAGGGCAGTTAACTTGCAGGTGATATTGCAATCTTTGTGCCCATTATCCTATTTGTATTGCCATGTTTCTGATTTGATTGAAATTAAACTATCCACCAGGGAAGTTTGAGAAGGGTTGACACAAAGCTAAGAAGAGATGTGGCTGTGGACATTGACAAACAGCGGATGATCGTGACTCCTATGTTGAGATTGGTGTTTTCTTTGACATTGTTGGTTGATACATCTGAGTTTTTTGAGGTCAGTTGTTTCTTTTACTTTTTTCCTATGATAGTCTGGTCATTTCATGCTTGTAATGGAAGGAAGAGAGAGAAATTAATTCCTATCTATGCTTTGAGTCAGGTTTAGCTGCAGAACTCAAGAAAATGTTCCACCTCTTCCTAACCTATCTTACTTGGACTCGTTATTTTTTCTCCCTTACATACCCATGTTTGACTCATGTCAGAGACTTTTAAGTAGATATGAGTATGAGGCTATGCCTCTGTAAATATAAGCTGAAACTCGCAAAGTTGAACATGCTAATGTTTGGCAGTGCAACCCAAGTTTGAGCAACATAGCTACAAACCATAACCAATAGCATCTTCCCACTAATTACTTAACAATTTTGAGATGGTTCAAATTGAAAAATGAACTGAGCTCAAGCTTGGTATTCTATTTATTGGGGGCTCCATTTGGTTGTTACTTTTGATATTCACATTTTGCTTTCAAAAACCTAAAGTTAGAGAAGTGCATTTGGTTACAGATGTAACAAATAGTTTTAAGGATTGAAAGTTAATAGTTTGACTAAAATGGATGGCAAGAACCATAATTTTGCTTCTATATTGAATCGTGATGATGGAATTGGTGCCAAACTAATTAAACATGTTGAGCTCATTTAAGGTTCTTTCCATTGTTTTCATCATCATTATTGTATTAAGTTGTTATTTTTAGTTTTATTAAAGTCATGTTGCATGCTCAAGTTGATTTCAAAGCTTGAGCTTAAGAGATGAGATCAAGCTTCAACTTTTCTCTTTTGCTGAGCCATGCTGGTTGCTGCTGTTTTTTTTATGATTACCATTTGTAATAATAGGTGTTATTGTTGTTGTTCTCAAGCTTGAGTTGGTTGCAAACTAAGAGCTCAAGTTGAACTTGAAACTTGAGCTCAAGCTTCTTTAATGTTTGGATTGAGTTAGACTGATAGCTTATCTGTGACTTACCCTTGTTGGACTTCTGGAATGATTTATATTCACCAGAACATAAAGCAAATAGTTGAGACATATGGCAGACCAGAACATATTCTGCTGCTAAGTATTTATCTGGTTATCCTTGTGTTTTAATTTGAGTCTCGTTGCCATCTTTCAATTCTTTAGGTCATGTTAGCTTTTATCTAGCTGACATAGGCATATTGCAAGCCGTTACAGTGGGTATCCTTACCTGAAAGTCCTGATTCTGTTTGGAACCTACTGACTAATGTCTAATCAGAGGGACAATGGGTTCAGCCAACCAGTTCTTGATGAGAAGACTCAGTTGGGCTTTACAAGTAGAAGTATCAAATACTTTTATTTTTTTTTTTCAATATTGGAGAAACTACATTCTTTTATATACTTCTCAATCTTCTTCTCTTTCAACCATACTCGAGCAAGCTTGTTTTGACGTGATTCATAGTAAGCCACCATTTTTTTTAATTTGAAGTAGTGGGCATTGTTTCTTAGGTTCTATGTCAGTCCTTTTCCTGCCTTTCCTCAACTCATTTCATCTTCTTTGATTTTTGTGCCTGATGCAAATTTCCTCCTTTTCCATGTATTTTATTTTATAGGTTAAGAATAAAATTGTCCGTGAAGTCATAGATTTTGTGAAAGGACATCAATTGCTCTTTGATCAAGTTCTTCGGGAAGATGTTTCTGGAGCTGATGAATTGATGATGGAGCAGATCAATCTTGTTGTTGGTATACTTAGCAAGGTGAGAACCTTTTAAGATGTGCTCTGGCTTAATACTATCTGACTCCAAATTGACTTGATACTTGCAATCAGGCAGTGGCATCATCTACTTGATTGGTGCTTTGACACTTTGAGAAATAGAATATGTTTGTAAAAGATTCAAAACTTAACTATTTTCTTTTTAAGGGGTTTTCCCGTGGTTCTCTTCTTAATGTTGTAGATTATCTTTGTTATCTTTATTGTTAGGTAGTCTTCTTTTTTCGTATAAATTAAACGAAGTTTGATTTGATTACATGGAGACGCTTATTTCTTTTTTTTTTTTCTAATTTATAGGTTTGGCCTTATGAAGAAAGTGACGAGTATGGTTTTGTTCAAGGGCTTTTTAGTATGATGCATATTCTTTTCTCTAGTGATTCAGAGACAGCTACTTTTTCACACTCCGTGCGATCTCCCAAGGTGTGGCAATGTTTCTTCTGAATGTTGCTGCAGAAGCTATCGGCTTTTTCACACTCATTTATTGTTCATCTGTTTTTTTTTTTTTTGAATGATCAGAATTCGAGTTAGTCAGAACTGAATGCTTTTCAATTATGCTATCACACTCATGTATTGTTCTTCTTTCTTTTTACTTTTTTCTTTCCAATGAATGGTCAGAATCAGAGGAGGTCAGAACTCAATGCTTTTCGATTATGTTTTAGTCTGAGTTCTTATCTATACTTTTTGGTCACAAAGAAATCCCTTAGGCTGCAGGTATGTGTTCAAACATCAAAGGTTGAGGCTTGCACATTTTTCCATTTATTTATATCGTTTGGTTTGGTGATAGACAAAGAAATGGGTATCATCTATCAACTTGTCACAGGTGTCAGACGACTCTCCTGACTATCATTCTCCTGCTGGCCCGCAGCAGCCAACACTTAATTTACTTTGTTCTCTTTTGAATGCTGTGACAAATTCTCTTGAAAGAGCATCTGAGGAAAAATCAATACTGCTTAATAAGGTATTATGGGATTGTATAAACATAGTGAAAGATCATAATGTTTTATGATTTTGCATTTCTGGTGTCATTTGTTCTTTGTGTTTGCGTTGCCTTTTATCTGTCCTTTCTTCATTTGTAGTGCTTTTTTTTTTCCTTGGAGGTAAAAGTTTGTGTGTGGCATGAGCACTAATTACATTTTTGAGTTTGCAGATTCAAGACATAAATGAACTATCAAGACAGGAGGTGGATGAAGTTATCAATTTATGTGTTAGGCAAGATTTGGTTTCAGCCTCGGATGACATTCAGAAAAGGTATGTTTCAGTGTTGCATTGCTTTTCTGTTTGGTTTAATTTGAAAGTACACATGCAAGAAGTTTTTCTTGTAGCCATACTTTATTAATATAATGTTTGAAATTAAAGAATCTTCTCTCAATTGAAGATAAAATATCTATTATGGTTTTGAAAAATTTTTCCCAGTTTGCACTCTTCATGTATTTGTGGTATTGATGGATTGTTGGTGCATTCTTGTATATTTAACACTATGGCTTTCCTGTTTTACAGGCGGTATATAGCAATGGTTGAAATGTGCCAAGTAGCTGGTAATAGGGATCAGCTAATATCTTTATTACTTCCTCTTGCGGAGCACATGTTGAATGTCATCCTAATCCATTTTCAGGATAGGTGCTTCATTTTTTGCCCTATGGTTTTGAAATAATTCTTAACTTGTTGCATTGCTCATGGGTGAAATTAGTTACTATGATACTCCTTGATTCTTGGTGTGTGTACATGTTTCTGGTCCTTCAGGGATTAATGAACCCATGTAGATTAGTTCTCTAGTTCTGAATTTATCTTTTTTTTGTTTGATGGTTTGGGCATTGAAAATTAATGAGCAGAAAATTTATTTGGGCTATTTCTTTTGATGCTTAGTTTGATAAGCCATAAGAAATGAGACGTTTAAGACTATTGGATATAAGAAGAGCAGATTGGATAGGGTGGAGACTTTAAGGTCTAAGCGGTTCTAGGAAATACTATTATATTTTTAAATGAATGTGATCTAGATTGGAATGTATTAAGGTTTAGCTGTAAATCATTTGCCCCGTGCCCCCCACATATTCCCCCTCTTTTTATTTTAATTGGATTTTAGGGTGATTTGTCCTCATTGGCCAGCTGATATTAGAATGTGAAACATAAAGTAGATTGAATTTTATGCTTTTTCTGTTTTAAAATCCTTGTCCAATATTTGTGTTGTATGTATATGAAGTTACCTTATTCTTAATTCCTGGCTTTTATGGCAGCTCTGGTGTATTTGATACCAGCAGAAGTATGAAAACCATTACATATGGTGCCAAACCTGACTCAGGGCAAGAAATTTCTTTGTTGTGTGGAAAGTTAATTCCACTTTTAGAGCGACTTGAGCTATTAAGTGAGGTATGCTGCTTCCCTGATCTCTGTTTAGACCTTTTGGGATATGATCATTCCAACTCTATCAGGCCCAATTGTCCTCCTGGGAGCTCAAGCTCTGTTTTTTATCAGAAAATATCCACAAGTCATGGGAGAATTAGAGTATCAGACATGGTACAATGTGTTTTTAGTTTATCTACTCTAGTGGTGCTTGAAATTCTGAAAAAACAGCATCACAAATGAAAGATCACTTTTATTCGATACCAAGTATGCTACTGACAAACTGTCAATTCTTTGCATACAAAATATTCATTAAAGAAGTTATGACTTGTGTCATAGATTTATTCCCTTATTCAGCCCTTGTGCAGAGTAGGCTTGTTGCTTTAGTTGTTTGGAATGATGACGGTGTTTTTTAATTCTCTCAATTTTGGGTTTGGTATAAGCTTTTAACAAACTCGAAAATTGTGCTGGGTTTAGCTTATCTGGAAATCAGAAATAAATTGAAAATACACTTGGTCTTGACATTTGTGGCCTTGAAATTCTCCAAGGCAAGGATGTCTTGGTTCCATGGTCAACTGCTTTGAGTCTGCCCTTAGTTTTCTTTGTTGGAATATATATTGATATTTTTTTTGTTGGTACTTGTCTTCCCAGGATAAAGTAGGCCACAACCTTAAAGTCTTCCGCAGATTAGTGACTTCGCTTAAAGAAATGGTAATCCAAAAATTGGCTTTATGATGTTGGTTTAAGGTAGTGAGAATTTTTTTTATATTGATGTTAAAAAATATTTGCGCATTAATGTGTTTTTTTTTTTTTTTGGGGTTTCTGAAATCCTGTAATTGCTGTCATGTCTGTAAATCTAGAATGTATTAAATGTAATGTAATTATCCATAGATTTTGTTCAATGAATAAAAATTTAGTTGCTTAATATTGTTAGAAAATTTATTATTTTCTAATTTTATGCGTCGACTTCTCTTTTTATTAGGGTTCTATGAGCAATACAATTTGAATATGAGACCTCTACTCAAATCCTGTTTTACCTAAGCCCAAGTTGCCATTTAGTTTGCTTGGGTTTTTTTGGAATTTTGATGGGATTTACTTTGTGGAGTTTGCGTAAATTTATAAGGGCGTGCAGTAACCCTTGAACTTCCTGCAAACACAAGATGCATCTCTCTGCTTATGTTGCCCATCCAGATGAATTGGCATAATTCAATTTGTGAATGTAGCCTATAATATAAATATTTAAGCAGAAGTGTTGGATGAGGTACTCTAGTGTTGGAACATAACAATCTTCTTACTCGCTGGCATAAATGCTTTAATGTTTGGTAGGGTGGAAAGGAAAGTGAGGTTCTTGGAAAATTTGTCCCATCCATTACTAGCCTACGATGTACCAAATCTGTAGTTGTAACTTCATCAGATCAAATGTATTTCAATTCCAATCTAATGCAATGCTGATGATTGGTTTATATTTGTCTTGTGATTTCATTTGTCGTCATCCCGATAAATGTTTGAAGGAGCATTTGGCTCATGCACCTTTTCACTTAAAAACTAAGATTTGAATCTCAATTCTTCCATTTAAAAAAACAAAAAAAAACTTTCTACGTCATTTGCAGACAAGTTGAAACACTCCCTAATACTAAGATGTGTATTTAATTTAAAATTCATTTGTACGATTAGAATCACGTGAATGTAATGAGAGGAAAGATAAGCCATTAAGATTACGTAAGATGTACAACATCCTGAAACCAGAATGTACAACAAAAACAAAATAGCTTCTCAAGTTTCTTTGAATGCAGAAACTGGCTTCAATAATCAATCTTGGAAACAGGGAGCAGGTTGAACAACTCCGATAGCTGCACCATGAGCATTAATGCAACTAGAAATAACCCTCTTCCCAGCCATGGCAGACTTAAGCCATATGGATTGCAATAATAATCCAGTGCATGAAACTGACTGGCTGCAGTTCATAGTAATGCCCACATGGGTGCTTGATGTTCCCCATAGATTTCTGTAAGTCACGTCCCTTATGTGAACTCCTGTTGGCTATACCCAACAAAGTAACAAAAAATGTTCTTTTTGGTTAGTTTTCCACTTTTAATTATTCAACACAATGCAATTCTAAAAACCAAGGGCTTGTTCGGATTACCAATTCCTTGCAAGCACCCCTGACATTGCAGTAATTTTGATCTATGATTATTGGGTTTTTCACCGAATTAAAGAATAGATTCTCAAATGTTACTCCTCGAACATAACCTCTCCCTACCTTCATTTAGTCAGAAAAAGAAAAAAGGACAAAATGAGAAAAGAAGAGGCAACATTGCAGTCAAATATGAACTTGGCAGGATAGCAAGACATGTTAAAGCAATTTTCACCTGCCAAGTCTTGATTCGAGCTCCATTGGCAGTTCCCTTGAAGGCAACTCTACTTACACGAATGTTCTGCACTTGTACAAAGTTTCCTGCCCTCCCTAAGCTTCCAATGCTGTCTCGAACCAAGAGATAGAGACAAGTGTATATCAGTAGACAGTACTCACAAGTGCTTTAAAACTACATTGCCTGCATAAGTCCCCGTGACCACAGGAAAAGCTGCAAAAATTGATCATAAGCTTTAGAAAGAGAGGACGAGCTAAAGCCAGTAGATAGCTAGGCACGTGGCTTGGAAGTTGGAACCAGGACAAACACTCATATCGCAAGAAGAAAAACAAGAAAGCTTAGCCTAGCATTGAAAGGCATTGATTAAAGACTTTGTCATGTTCTTCCATAGAAATAACCATGAAAGCAAGTCATTCGGGAATCTTTTACAGGGTGAATTTGGAGGAACTTGTCAATCCACCTTTTCTTTTAATAGTAAAAAGCCTTTATTTGCATAGGTGAGCAGAAAAGCAGATGTTTTTTCATGTCTTTTCTAGTAGTAGAATAAAAAAGAAGTGAAAAAAAGGAAAAAGCCTAACCTTATTCCATGACCAGGTCCACACTTAACACGAGAGATGTCTATATTAGTAGTGTGATCTCCAATGGAAACACAATCATCACCTGTTTCATTCACAAGCTCAGAAAGGGTATTCAACTTTATCTAACATAAATTACTGAAAGGAAATGGAAAGAAAAACTATACCAGTTCCAATTCTACTGTTTCTAATAACTATATTGCTAGCTGAACTGATATGAATTCCATCTGTATTTGGGCTGGTTTCAGGAGCTGTTATTATCACATCCTTAACGATGAAATGGTCACTCCCCTCTATTAGCACATGTGTCTGGGAGCTGTTTATTATTCGAAGCTCGCTGAGACTGCTGGTTTTACAGGATTGGAAAGTGATAGCCTGCAGTTCACGCAATCACCAGACGCATTAAAATAAGAATTTCAGGAACAAATCCGGGATGGTAATCATTTCATTGCTTCAATGATATCAAGCGGCGCATGGAAATTGAAAATACTTAACTGTTGGTGCCAATGAAGTGCAACCTTCCTAGCGAAGTTGAAGGTCAAAAAGATATATAGATAATGTAAGAAAATTAAAATTATAAAGCTTTTTGAGGAGAGCAGACAATTTTAAGTAGTTGCTAATACTACCAGGCCTGGATGATTCCTGCATGATTGGTTCCACCAACCCCAGCCCCGTCCATTAATTTCGCCGGTACCTTTGACTTTGAGCCCCGAAACTCCGTAAAACGTCAGCCATTTGCCCTGGTCGAGTCCCTCCCATGCTTTAGGTGAAACCGGTGACACTATTGTCCCATGTATCTGTTGAATATCGAAAGAACAACCATGATAAGAAAAAGGTTGCCTTGTACCGGAAAAAAAAAGGAAATTCCCATACCAGAAATTCTTCCAGGGTTCCCTGGTTTTCCTCATACCAGAAATTTGATCTCTCTGGCCTTGCATTGGCCGCTAAAAGTGACTGGATGCAACAAAAACGTATGCTTTCCTGGAACAATCAATCTAACACTTTCGGTTTCTCTGCTACATACGAAATTCCAAGCCTTCAAAAAGGCCTGCAAGATTGAATATGTTGTTGGGCTTTCACTTGAAGGAAAAGGATAAAAAAGAACACAAAAAATTGAATTAGAATGAATTAAATGTACCTCAGAACTATCTGCTTTGCCATTACCAACAGCACCAAAATCTAAGACATCAACAAGCTCTGATTTCATGCCGACGGCATTGCAAAATATATTAGAACAAAATAACCACAATACTAGAATAATGCAGGCAAAGATATCCTGCACAGAGAGAAGAACATCAGAGCATTTTATTGCAGCACCAAACATATATGCAGCATAAATAAATGAATGTAAACTATACTTCATTACGGTTATGCTAATTAGAAAGCTGATGTTCTCTGCTCTCGGCGTTATATTTTAAGTTACTAAAGATGAAAAACAAAAACCGACCATGGCATTAAATGACCTTGGAATGATCTAAATACACTGTAATGTGAAGTTTAATCACATGAAGACAAGAGAAACAGAATTTAAGCAAGTTGATTCTAGGTTGCTTTAACGAAGTCTTAAAGGCAGGGGACCTCGCCCTCCATTTGCTGCTAAACATAATCAAAGAATTACTCGTGTGCTCCTTAATATAAGCAACAAATCATGAGAGAAATAGAGCTTTTCGGCATCAAATCAAGGGATAATAGAATGTCTAGTGTAATATAATGCAGAGAGGCAAGTAACGTTCAACTGTCTCCCTCTCTTCCTCCCTTATCTTTTGAGCATAAACACCTACTCTTTGCCTTCCAATGTACCAGATGTCAGTGCGAATTGGTCCAGTCACTATACCGACCCATCAATTAACAAGTTTCTTTGTTCGGCCGATACTGATTACGTTTTACTTTAATTTGATTTCATTGTCCTTATTTTGTATTTATGAGTCTATCCGTATGATTTTAAATTTTAATTTTATAAAAAAAATATCTCAAATTCGTTTAACTCGAACTCAAATTATTATATTTGAATTGACTCTAATTTATATCAATTTAAATTTGAAATGATTTAAACATAAAATCATTTGAATTCAAATTCATCTTAATTTCAAATGATTTAAACTTAAAATTAGTATAATTATATTTTTTGTTTTTAAACTAGTTATTACTCTGTTAGTAACTTAAGAGAAACTATAAAAATTACTTTCATATTTAGCTTTATAAATGTTAATTTAATTAAAAATAGTAAATATAACATTAGATTGAGTGCTTTTTATAAATGGACTTAAGGCATAAGTCGTTTTTAAAAATAGTCCTCTCTATAATTTTATCTATTTTTAGTCAAGAGAAAAAAAAATTGGACAAAATTGTCATTAATGAAACTGACACATTCGTTAGGCTCCGCGCCTCAACCCGAAACCTATTAACGAATCAAGTATGTTTAGGTTTACGCCTCAAACTGACTCATATTTTTTGAGCTTTCCTCACCAGTCTATTCATCTCTGGAGTATTCCTTATCAAAAAGAAAAACATTTAAGCATTTTGAGCATTTTGAAGTAGTTTTTGATACACGAAGAAAACCTGTGAACGTTTTAAGTATTTTTAAACATTTTAGAGTGATTTTTGATATATGAAGAAAAACTTTCGAACATTTTGATCATTCATATTTGTTAATTATGTTATTAAATGAAATATGGTGTATCGTTTGAAGTTGTTGATCTTATTATATGAAATTTAGTAGTTTTGGTAATTTTTGAGAATTATGTGGCTAGTTTTTAAGCATTGCGTGACTGACTTTAGGTATTATGTGACTGATTTTTCATTAAAAATTGCGTGACTAGTTTCTGATAAGGCATTGTGTGACTAGTTAATAAGCATTGGGTGACTGACTTTGAGTATTGCGTAACTAGTTTTTTATAAGGCATTGCGTGACTAGTTTCTGATAAAGTATTGTGTGACTAACTTTGGGCATTGCGTGACTAGTTTCTGATAAGGGATTGCATGACTAGTTGATAGGCATTGCGTGACTTGTTAGTAAGGCATTGCGTGACTAATTCATAAGGCATTGTGTGACTTAGGCATTGCTTAAAAATCAATCATGCAATGTATAAAAACTAGTCACGTAATGCCTAAAACCAATCACGTAATGACTAAAACCTAATCACACGATGATTAAGTCATGCAATACTTAAAAATCAGTAAACTTAATTTTGGGGTTCTATGAATAAATTAACAAACTCAAGAACCTAAAATACATATTTTTTTTTTTGCTAAGCCATGAAATTGTGTATTTCATAAAAGATAGGTTACAAAACTCCATAACCCTCCAAAGCAAGAGAAAATATATCCCTATCGGGAGGTCTTGCTCTCTTCCCTTACACAAAAACAAAATATACCATCTTTACAAAATATTCTCTGAATAATTTCAACTCAAAATCTTATAAAAAAAATCAAAATCCCTAGCAAACATGCTTAACAATCATCTCAATCCCAGACACAATAAAAACGTGAACCATCATAAAACCCATCAAACATGTTTTAGCTGTTTTTCTCCCTGAGCAAAATCGTTGCCTACAAAGAGCAAAATTGTTGTTCATCGTCCTTAAGAACCCCAAGATCGACCATCCAAAAAAATAAAATAAAATAAGAAAGAGCTTGATGTCATATCTGTGAATTGAACGACGAAATAGACATATTTGAGCAGAGAGAAAAATCGAGATTTAATTTTGAAATTTTTATCTGGATGGCAGGAGAGAGAAAACTGAAACCATTTTAATTTGTCTGAAATTGTTTAAAGGGTATTATTGTCAAGTCATACAAAAAACTAACTAAAAACAGTTAAAATTATAGAGACGGTCATTTTTGAAGTCACCTTTCTATGAATGTCATTTCCCACAATTTCCTCAATTAGATTCATATCAGTTTACTAGTAAGTTAAATAGGTAATAGACAATATAAAATCTTTTCTTCTTTTTTTCACTCTTGTATATTAATTTTTATATAATTTAATTTATTTTGATATCTTAGTTATGATTACAAAAGATTAAAAAAATAAATTTATTGTGTACATTTATACATCAGACATAAAATATTTTATTTGTATTTATTCTTTATTTTTCATTATTACTAAATGATAAAAAGATAATTGAAACATATTTTAAAAAAGAAAATCCATAAATTAGAAAATTAAGTAACCCAAAGCCTAATTAAATACTTACATATTATTTTATTTTATCATCGTGGATTTTCATTTACGACTTTGTAAATTATAATCGTAATTCATGATAAATCACTAATAATTTTTAATATAAAAAAATAAAAATTAAATATCAATTAATCATGTCCTTAAAAGTTTCTTAAAATTAGTAAATAATTGTTATTTAACTTATTTTTGTCTTTTTTTTATAAGATATTTTTTGTATTTTTATATCAATTGGTTTTTTATGGCATCATTTTTATGATATTAAAAATCAAAATTGATAATATATCACAATGTGAATATATAACCTTAAATAATTTAGGTCAAAAGACCCCTCCAGTCCCTATACTCTTCAAATTTGTTCAATTTAGCCCCTATACTCAAAATCGAATCAATTTAGTCTTTTAATTTTGAGAATTGCGTCAATTTAGTCCTTCCTCCTAACAGCATTCAATTTTACCGTTAAAAATGACGTCAGTGCTAACTTCAATGATGATGTGACGTTGAGATGATGAAGTGGCATGCCACGTGGTACTATACGATGATGTGGCAGTGTTGACATGACACTGACATGCTGACATGTTAGTAACACATGGCAAATAAAAAAAATTTTTAAAAAAAAATTCTGCCATGTCATAGGGATTAAATTGAACAAAAATATATAATACAGGGACTAAATTGAACAAAATTGAGATGTTGAGAGACTAAATTAAAAAAAATATTTGAAAAGTATAAATTTTTAAGTAGATTATTAATATGCTTATCAATAAGCCAAATATTTAAGTGTAAAAGATTTATACTGTTAAAAAATATATATATATATTTTCTTACTTGATTGTTTGATTATAGAATATGTAAATTAATTGCTCTTTTTTAGAAAAATTAAGTTTAAATTCTCCTTCCATAAAAAATTTTAGAAAAAATTTCATATCTAAAGTCAAATTTAGATGAATAACTTACATTACATTAAAATAAAATAATATAAAAATACTAAATATGTTGATTTATTTATAACTTTTACAATTTAAAAATACACATTCTTTTGAAATTAATTATTCAACTCTTACCTAATTAACTTTTTATTTAAATTTACTCAAATTAGCAAAATATGTTGATTTAGTTATAACTTTCACAATTTACAAATACACATTCTTTTACAATTATTCAACTCTTACTTAATTTATCTTTTATTTAAATTTACTCAAAATTTCTTATAAAACTATTTTATTTAAATTCAAATACCACAATCAAATTCTGTTAAATTTAAATTATTAATTTGGATCTACAAAAAATTTGTTAATAAAATAAAATGGTACAAATATTTACATTTATATTTAACTTTATCAACTATAAATGCAGTCTTTAGTCTAGAAACTTTAACTTAAAAAATATAACTTGAAATATTAAACAAAATAAAAACATAAAAAATAAATAAAAAATTAAAAGGGTGGAACTCAGATTCTATAGTTGTGATAAGAGGTTTGTCATATCTAAATTAAGTAAGTCAAAATGAAAAATTATTTTTATAATCATCGCTAACTCCATATCTCCGTTCTTTATTTTTTAAAAAGAAAAAACTAAATCAACATATTTTGCTAATTTAACTTTAGTTCAAGTTAAAAACTAAGTTAAATAAATTTTAAATCTTTATACTATTATAAATAGAAGAAAAAAAATTTTATTTAGTCATTTTATATTATTTTATGTTAATGTAATATAAGTTATTCATATAAATTTGACTTCAAGTATGAAATTTTTTTCAAAATTGTTTTAATAGAAGGAGTATTCAAACTTAATTTTTGTAAAAAATATAAATTAATTTACATATTTTAAAATAAAATAATTAAGTAAGAAAAATATATATATATTTTAACATTATAAATTTTTTGCACTTAAATATTTAGCTTATTAATAAGTATACCAATAATCTACTTAAATATTTGTATTTTTTAAATATTTTTTTCAATTTAGTTTATTAATATATCAATTTTATTCAATTTAGTCCTTATATTATAAATTTTTGTTCAATTTAATTTTTATGACGTGACAAAACTTTTTTTTAAAAAAATTTTTTATCTGTCACGTGATACTGCCATGTTAGCATGTCAGTGCCACCTCAGACTGTCACATGACATTACCATGTCATCACTCTTGTGTCACTTGACATGTCACGTCATCAAAATATAACACGTTAGTGCTGACGTTATAACGGTAAAATTAAATGTTGTTAGGAAGAGAGATTAAATTGATATAATTTTTAAAATTAAGATACTAAATTATTTTAATTTTGAGTATAGAGATTAAATTAAATAAAATTAAAAAGTATAAGGACGAGAGGATTCTTTTAACCAATAATTTAATAATCGAATCCATGGAACTCAACACGACATAAACCATAGCATGAAACGACGCGATCCAACCCGCCCATAATTGGCAACAACCAAAATACACTGCCCAGAGCCCTCCAAGACACCAACTCATTCCACACAAAAAACTCCAAACGCTTACCGAGAGATCCAGTCTATCGAGCTCCACATCTTTCCCGGAAAACCTCTGTTCTTCCCAAAAATCCATTTCAAAAGGAAAAAAAAAAGCCTCTCATTTCCATGGCAAATGCATGGAAAAGAGATAACAGCAAAACCCAAAAGCTCCTCTCACCCAAATCCCTCCTTTACCTCCTCCTCCTCTCCCTCCTCCTATACCTCTCCGTCTCTTTTCTTTCCCCTAAAAACCCCACCTTTATTCCCACAACTCCCTCTTATAAGACCCAAAGAACAGTCCAAAATTTCCCACTTCCTCCTTATAACTGCCACAACTCCCCACAATCCCACCCCATTGTTGCGAACAAAGTAGAACATCTCAAATACTCTTTCATTTACTCCCTAGCTGACTTAGGTTCCCTCCCAGACAAGCCTCACAAGAACATTGTGAGACTTCTTAAAGGTAAGCCCTTTCGTCGACCTGACATCTCGGCTACCATTCAGGATGTCCTAGAAGGCAAAAACAGAGATGGGTTTGTCGTGGATGTCGGTGCCAATGTCGGGATGGCGAGTTTCGCGGCGGCGGTTATGGGGTTCAAGGTGTTGGCTTTTGAGCCGGTTTTGGAGAATTTGCAAAGGATTTGTGATGGGGTTTGGTTTAATAGGATTGAGGAGTTGATCACTGTTTTTGAAGCCGCTGCATCTGATCGGAATGGAAATATTACATTCCATAAGGTATGGCTCTTTTAATTTATGGTTATTTTGGCTGATTTTGATTTGTTATAATCTTAGTAGTTTTAACATTTTGTGAAGTTAGGGAGTTAATTTTTAGTGTTTAGTTGTATTTGCTAAATTTATGTTTGATAACTAAGGCCAGATTTAGCTTAAAATAGAAGCATATAGGCTTAGCATGTATGCGGTTTATGAGATGTTAAAAATTTTGATGGAACTGTGGATTTTGCACCCTTTGTTTTGTACGTTCATGTATCAGCGGTTGAGTGACTTTTTGAAAGGTTGATAACTGTGGAAACATTTTTATTTACTGCTGTTTTTGGGTTCTGAAGGCTCTGTGAGTATGGAGGCAGCTCTATTTTGTTCCTTGTGATATTTGGGATGGAGAACAGGTCCATTTTGGTTATTTAATAATGCAGTCATCAGATTCATTTATGAAATAGCCCTCCCCTCCTTTGTCTTAGGTGTATCAGTTGCATCAAGGAATCCAGTCCGACCGATAAAACTTGTATGTGTTTAATTAATGGCAAATTTAATGTCAACTAGATCCAATAGGAGCACCAGTAACTATATACATGATCAGAAGGCCTGTTAGGACCTGTTGAACTCTCTTGTGTTGGCTGTCAATAACCAATGTTCATGAATTTAATTTAGAATGGAGTTTTGGGAAGCTCGAAGCTGGATTTTTCTTGGAGTAGAGGGCCCTGACTTTCATTTATGTAGATGTTACTCTGCTTTCTGCTTGAACCAGTTTGAGAATGTGATACTAATTTTGCAAGTCCACATGACAAGAGATCTTGGTTTATGCTACTTGGAAGAAGGAGAGAGCTGGTAACTGTTGTGAATCACATGATAGGTTGTGGGGAGTTTGGGTTGCAGAGAATTATATAACTATTATGATTTTGCTGTATATACTATCTGTGGTCTTCTATTTTTGGCATTCACATTTCTATCTTGTGCGTTTTTCCTATTGAGGTCTTACTAGCTTATGTTATTAGTTGATGTACAATAGTTCTCATTAAGAGAAGCCGGCAGTTTTGTTTATCCATTCTTATAGATTCCTTTCCATCCATTACAATATTATTCCATTTTGTGCTTCTCATGTAAAATCCTTCTATGTTTTCACCAGTTGGTTGGCCGGCTGGACAACAGTGCTGTTTCTGCCATTGGTGCAAAGTTGGCATTCAAATCCAATGAAGAAATAGCTGTTCAAGTGAGGTCTATCCCTCTTGATGAAGTTATCCCAGAGTTGGAACCAGTGCTTCTGCTTAAAATAGACGTTCAGGGATGGGAATATCATGTATTGAAGGGAGCCAAAAAGTTATTATCCAGGAAGAAAGGTGAAGCCCCATATCTAATCTACGAGGAAGATGAACGACTGTTGCAAGCAAGTAACAGTACTGCCAAAGAGATACGGAACTTTCTAAGTAGTCTGGGTTATACTCATTGCACCCAGCATGGTACAGATGCCCACTGCACCAAGAATTAGTGCAAGTACCATGAATGTGCCACAGATGAGAACCTAACTGCAACTCTGTTGTTTACATACAATTTCTCTCAGTCCTCAGGCAGTGCACGCAGTTATCCCAATACAAATTTCTTAATTTTTTTGATAGAGAAGATACCACAATCCTTTGAGTTGGTAATTTGATGGTTAAGGTTAATGGAAGCTTTTTAATGCTCAACGCAGTAAGTGGTGACGGGTTGGATGAAACTGTCACTGAGCTCTCATCTCGTGCTGCTAGATATTTACTTTCTGGTTTTGTCAGATGGATGAAACTGTTGTTGAGCTCTCATCTCATGCTGATAGATTTTTGCTTTCTGGTTATTGTCAGATGTGTGCTCACTGGCTTTTAAATGTATAATTCTTCTTTTCCCAATTTCCCTTTACAAATCTATTTTTTTATTAAATTTGTAGAGAACAAATTAAGGCAAAAGTTACAATATTTGAGCTAGCAAAGGACTGTTTTACTTGTTTCTGACTTTCCTTAAGTTTTTAGATTCAAACCAAGTTGGCTCTCGGCCTCCCGGCAAAACTGTTTCAGACTGATCAGAATAATGTATTACAATTGGCCAAATATAGACCACTGAAAAAAACCTAAAGCTACAACATATAAAGTGTTAACCCTTGAGTCTTACATCTTGCATGGTTGAATGTCTGCAATTGCAGGACAGTTGAGTCTTACATCTTGCATAGTTGAATGTCTACCATTGCAGGACAGTACAAATTTTGAACCAGAGATGATTGGTCTGATGACGATAGGGTGCAGTCTAGAGTAAAATATGTACTTCATGAAGCTTCAAATAAAATGATAGGCAACAAGTCTTCACCTGTACAGCAAGAGTTTAAGACATGACAAAAGTTCAAAGATCATTTATAAATTTCGTGTACGAGTTGGAGCTATTTCATACCTTATGCTTTTAAAGTTTGATATTGAGAATATGTCATCGTGAAAGTCCAAGTCTTCAGGATTATTTTGGACCACTAGTTTTTGAAGGACCAGCTCTTTCTACCATAACATCGTAGAGTTGCTTTCCATTCTATTTGTAAAAAAAAAAAAAAAGAAATCATAAATCAGGGATTCAATTGGCACTGAGGTATTTCATTCCTGAAGTTTAAATATGAACCAAGGGCCAAGTAGGATAGATAGCTATAATATTCAATTATGTGAGGGGTTTTCCTATAACCTCCAATATTTGTCAAAACCAAATACGCTAATCCAGTAAACCTGGTTAAGCCAGGTAAGATGCCAGAAGCATTCCAAGAGATTATCTGTTTAATAACCAGAAAAGGAGCCAGACAAGCAATTACAAAAGTAGAAAACACAAAACAGTCTATTTTTGCTCCTAACGTAAACTTACAAAAATTACTGGGAAGAAGTGAACTTGTCCTTCAGGCTTTGTTTGTGTTTCCTTAAAATACACCAGAACGGGGAAACTTGGCCACCAAAGTTCCCAATTCACAAATGTTGAGTATCTGTTGTTAAGTACCTAGGTCAGCTGCTTACTCTTTTGAAATTTGGATAGAAGTTCAAAAGAACACTTACTTCCAACGGTTTTTTCCACCCACAAAGACATTTTCACCTGAATCATCAAGCTGGTCTCCTACTTTCACCTCCTAAAACCACAAATGTCACATATGTATCAGTGAAGAATTCAAGTGCCATATCTGTAATAATTGAAAAAATATAAAATACTCCAAAATTATTATTCTCCAATGCTCTTGAAGTTCAGAATTAAATTTTATGAGGACCCCTTGCGGAAACTAACTCAAAATGATGTTTTGGCACCAATAATTGTTAGCCAAGAAAGAAATTAGAAAGCATATTGTAGAGGGTTCTTTTGGTTAAGGAGAGAGGACGTGTTGCAATGAGTGAATCGAAATGCGCTAGAGACAGTAGAGAGGAAGACTGGAGCAGTCCTTGAAGCGTAAGTGCTTTGGATGATAAGTGGTGAGGGATAAGAAAAGGTGAAAAAGTGAATCGGGATGCGCTAGAGGCAGCAGAGAGGAAGACTGGAGCTGTCCATGAAGCGTAAGTGTTTTGGGTGGCAGGTGGTGAGGGATGAGAAAAGGTGGAAGAGGTGACGGATAACGGCAAATGGGAAAGGCTGAAGAGAAAGAATGCTTGGAGGAATCTAGAGAGAGCTTTTAGAGTAATCTTAACTGGGTGTCCAATGATCTCCCCCTCTCTTTACCTTCAAACTTGTTATTTACACTAAATAAGAGCACTTTCTTAGGAGTAGTTAGGAGAACACATTTAATCATGGGAGAACATGCTTATCATGGAAGAGCAGTTTAATAACGTTTTATGAGATATTAAAAGAATAATAATGTAGTTGAATATTGGACATAAGTTTTGAGTAAATGAAATAGTGGTATTTGATAGTACGTCACATGTATTTTTAAAGAGTAAGAAAAGAAAAAGGAGTAAAGCACATGTACTTCAAGGAAAGGTTAAAAGGAAGTCCTCTTAATTATTTCCATATCTGAGTCACCAAGTCAAACTCTCTAAAACATCCCAATTGTAAAGGTAACCTATGAACTCTGCCACTTGTTCTGAGTTACTTTCACTTCCTCGCACAAATAGCTGTTCTATGCTTGTTCCTGGATGTTTTTGTGCCTGGAATGCCCCCGGGCGCTTCCACGCTTGGAACACCCCTGGACGCTTCTGCCCTTAGAACGTCCCTGATGTAATTTTCCTGTATAACTAGAATTGGGCATCTACACTTTACCCCCTGCATAAAAATTCTTATAAGAAGTTTTATGCATAAGAAGATGTTGATACTAATAAGAAAGACAATGCTTATATATTGAGTTGGTAATTATTGAGCATAGTATCGTTATTATTATTATTTTTATTTATTATATATATATTTTTAACAATCAAACAAAGACTTTAAAAGAGCAGAAGAGTATTACTCTCAAACCATCCTAGCATATCCCAAAGTTGGTGAAGCTTGAATTTCTTTGGCTATTCCAGCCATGTTCATACACTAGTTCCTTATAAAAGGATGTGCTGCTCTTAGCGTTATCAATTCTATACCCCACAATTTCATGAAGCAAATTGTACACATATTAGATAAATGCAATTTTTTTTTTTTTTTTCTTTGCTTTTACACTTGATAAGAAGCATAGGAACTTTACTTCCTATGGTGGATTGTTGTCTCAATTTCTAATATATATTAATAGGTTATAGATTAACACAATTATTTACCAAGCANGGATAAATGCCAATTTTTTTTTTTTTTTTTTTTGCTTTTACACTTGATAAGAAGCATAGGAACTTTACTTCCTATGGTGGATTGTTGTCTCAATTTCTAATATATATTAATAGGTTATAGATTAACACAATTATTTACCAAGCACACTGAATATATATATATTATATAATATATAATATATATATATATATGTTATATACAATTTATGTGTTATATCTATATACCTCCACCAATTTTCTTCAAACTTTCTTTTTGTTTTTCAAATGTATTTGAAAACAGCTAATTAAATCTTTCTTATAATTAATTATGAAATAAATTGACATATATAAAGAAAAGCAATTAAAGATAGAAAAAGATTTGATAAGAAAATTTAAAGAGTTAGATTCCTACTAGGAAAATAATTTCTGAAATCTATAAATACAAGAGAATGGTTCTGTAGAAATTCACAATCAATTCTCAAAAGCTCTCCTTAATTCTCAAAGATTCTTCCTTAAAATTTTGAACAAGTAAGTTTTATTTACATCAATATTGTACTTGTTTCTCTCTTCTTCTTCTTTTTATTTATATGTTTTTTTTGTTTAGTGATTTATATACATATATATTTATTCGTTTTGTTTGGCATAAGGGAATAATTAAAAAAAAATGATGCACAAATAATAACAAATAAATAAACACGGGATATTAATGCATAAGTAGGAATGGTAATGCATGAGTACTTATCTGGTTATTTTTGTATCGTTTGTATTTGTAGAAATTTTGTTGCCTCTTCTTATGGCCAGAACTCGTTTTACCCCAAAAGTTCACTATAGAGAGCCTGGTAAGGCTGTTCTGGGGAAGAAAAGGAAGAATATTGTTGCAATCTCTCTTTCTAAGAAAATGCGAGTAGAGAGAACTGGTGAAGTACCTCTTATGCAAGAAAATTGAGATGATAGTATCATCAGGGAAGGAGAACAAGATTGCTTTTGGGAAGCAGTGCGTGCAAACAAGTAGATAGGCATCCATGTGCATCTGCTGGCTATCATTGGGATCGTATTTGTAACGAAGCCGCTCCAGATAGAAGATGTTCCATCCCAGGAACGTCAGTACTGAAGTTCAGATTTAAACGTGGTGAATTCCCTCTTTCAGTCACTAAATTTGGATCTAATTCATTATGGGTATAAGGTTGAGATGAATGGATAGAGAAAGTCTTGAAAAATTTCACTAATGTGACTGCTCTCAACAATGCTGGAGTCTTTGACGTTGTAAGAGTCATCACAAAACTCCACATTCGCAGAGAATCTAAAATTGAAGTATGTCGCGCTATTTTTGCACGGTGGAGTATCTTTTCACATACCATGGTTACTGCTTGGGGAGAGTTTACTTTCACTCTTGAAGATATGCGTATTCTTTTGGAACTTCCTTGTGTTGGTAGAGACGACCTTTGTTCCATTATACTTTCTAAAGAGGAAAAAAGAGTTAAAGGAGTTCTTTATTGACTTGTTTAAAAGCCAAGTTAAGGATTTCAAAGTGGCACGCTTCTCCAAATGAGTAAGACTCTTTTATAAGAAGTTCAACATTAAAGGTGAAAAGTAGTTCTCCTAAGTATCCAGATCACATTCATGAGTTAATAGTTTTGTTGATTATGTGGTTGGCTCGGTATGTCTCAATCATCTGGACAACCTAGAAAGACATACCGAGCCAACCACATAATCAACAAAGTTATTAACTCATGAATGTGATCTGAATATTTAGAAAGACTACTTTCATCTTTAATGTTGAACTTCTTATAAAAGTGTCCTACCCATTTGGAGAAACGTGCCACTTTAAAAGCCTTAACTTGGCTTTAGAAAGTATAATGGAATGAAGGTCGTCTCTACCAACACAAGGAAGTTCTAAAAGAATGCGTACATATTCAAGAGTGAAAGTAAACTCTCCCCAAGCTGTAACCATGATATATGAAAAAGTACCCCACCGTGCAAGAATAGCATGCCATACTTCAATTCTGGATTCCCTGCAAATGCGGAGTTTGTGGTGACTCTTACAGTGTCAAGGACTCTAGCATTGTTGAGAACAATCACATAAGTGAAATTCTTCAAGACTTTCTCTACCCATTCATCCCAACCTTGGACCTATAATGAATTAGATCCAAATTTAATGATTGAAAGAAGGAATTCACCACGTTCAAATCTAAACTTCAGTATTGATGTTCTTGGGATGGAACACCTTCTATTTGAAGCAGCTTCGTTACAAAAACGATTCCAATGATAGCCGGTAGATGCACATGGATGCCTATCTACTTGTTTTAGACATACTGCTTCTCAAAAGCAATCTTCTCCTCCTTCCCTGATGATACTATCATCTCAATTTTATGATACAAGAGGTATTTCACCAGGTCTCCTTACTCACATTCTCTTAAAAAGAGAATTTGCAGCAATATTTTTTTTTTCCAAGAGCAGCCCTACCAAGCTCACCATAACGAACTTTTGGGGTAAAACAAGTTCTGACTATAAAAAGAGGCAACAAAATTCCTACAAGCACAAATGACACAAAGACAACCAGATAAGTACTCACATATTACTATTCCTACTAATGCATTAATATCTCGTGTTTATTTATTTGTTCTTATTTGTGCATCATATTTGTTTGATTACTCCTTTATGCTAAACAAAACGAATAAAGATATATGTATATCAATTACTAAATAAAAAAAAATCCTCAAAGAGAAAAAGCAATAATAAATAAATAATCCTTCTACAATAAAATAAAATAAAATAACAAGTTAGTATTCATTCTAACTTTCAAGTCTTTCTTAACATTGAAGGTGTTCATTTTTTGTGCAATTTTTCTTTATATATAAGTATCTTTATAGTCTATAATCCATAAATATATATAAATATATACCCAAAAAAAATTTTAGGGAAAAGCCTTATAAGTTCATTGTGAGTTTCTACACAATCAATCTCCCTAGAGAAATTTATAAAATCCTTAATCTCAAGGTTTGTCACTCATTTAAATATTTTCACTATGCATGAATTTTTTAATAATAAAATTTTCCTGCAATTGGTAAACTATTCTAAGTGGTTTAGGCATTCCAAGTAGGAAAGCGTCCAGAGTTATTCTAAATGCAAAAGCATGCCTAAACATATACATAAAAAAAAGAAAAAAAAAAGAGAAACAAACACAATATTGATGTAATGAAAACTTGTTCAAAATTTTAAGGAAGAACCTTTGAGAATTAAATAGAGCCTTTGAGAATTTATTGTGAATTTCTACAGAGTTATTCTCTCGTATTTATAGATTTCAAAAAATTTTTTCCTAGTAGGAATCTAACTCTTTAAATTTTTTTATCAAATCCTTTTCTACCTCTAATTGCTTTTCCTCATATATCTCTACTTATTTCATAATTAAGTATAAGAAAGATTTAATTAGCGAGCTCCAAATACAATTGAAAAACGAAAAGAAAGTTTGAAGAAATTTGATGGAGGCAGATAGACATGATACAGAAATTGTAAAAAAAATATATACATATATATATATGTATATACATATATATATATATATCCAATGTGCTTGGCAAACAATTGCGTTAATCTACAAGCTATTAATATATATTAGAAATCGAGACAATAATCTATCATAGGAAATAAAGTTCCTATGTTCTTTATCAAGTGTAAAAGTAATAAAAAAAACACTTGCATTTATCCAGTACATGCACAATTTGCTTCATGAAATTATGGGGCATGAAATTGATAATGTTCGGAGCAGCACATCTTTCTATAAGGAACTAGCGTATGAACATGGCTGAAATAGCCAAAAATATTCAAACTTCACCAACTTTGGAATTTGCTATGATGGTTTGAAAGTAACACTCTCCTGTTCCCTTAAAGTCTTTCTTTGATTGTAAAAAACATATATATATATATATATATATAATATATATATAATAAGAAATATGACTAATAACGATACTATGCTCAATAATTACCAACTAAAAAAAAAGAGAATATATATATATATAATATATANNNNATATATATATATATATATATATATATATATAATAAGAAAAATAATAATAACGATACTATGCTCAATAATTACCAACTAAAAAAAAAGAGAATATATATATATATATATATAAGCATTGTCTTTCTTATTAATATGTGCATCTCCTTATGTATAAAACTTCTTATAAGAATTTTATGTAAGAGGCAAAATGTAGATGCCTAATTCTGGTTAACTATTATTTTTAAAATACTGTTTACAGGAAAATTACATCAATGATGTTCCAAGCGTAGAAGAGCCCAGGGGCATTCCCACTTGGGGTATTCCAAGCATGAAAGTGCCCGACGTATTCCAAGCTAGAAGCACCTAGGGTGTTCCAAGCGTGGCAGCGCCCAGGGGCATTCCAAGAGCAGAGGCGCCCAGGGACGTTCCAAGCGCAGAAGTGCCCAAAAAACGTTACGCGCTCAGGGTGTTCCAAACGCAGAAGCGCCCAAAGAGCGTTACAAGCACAGAAACACACAGAAACAAGCATAGAACAGTTATTTGTATGGGAAAGTGAAAGTAACTCATAACAAGTGGCAAGGTTCATGAGTTATCTGTACATTTGGAATGTTCTAGAGAGTTTGGCCTAGTGGCTCAGATATGGAGATAGTTAAGAGGACTTCCTCTTAACCTTTCCTTGAAGTACATGTACTTTACCCCTTTTTCTTTTCTTACTCCTTAAAAATACACGTGACGTACTATCAAATGCCACTATTTCATTTACTCAAAACTTATGCCACTATGTCAATTGCTATTCCATGATAAGCACGTTCTCCCATGATTAAACGTGCTCTCCTAACTACTCTTAAGAAAGTGCTCCTATTCAATATAAATAAGAGGTTGGGAGGTCAAGAGAAGAGGAGATCATTGGACACCCAGCAAAGATTACGCTAAAAGCTCTCTCTAGATTCCTCCAAGTATTCTTTCTCTTCAGCCTTTCCCATTTGCCATTATCCGTCACCTCTTCCACCTTTTCTCATCCCTCATCACCTACCACCCAAAGCACTTATGCTTCAAAGACTGCTCCAATCTTCCTCTCTGCCGCCTTTGGCGTATCCCAATTCACTCTTTCACCTTTTCTCATCCCTCACCACCTGCCACCTAAAGCACTTACGGTTCAAAGATTGCTCTAGTTTTCCTCTCTACCACCTCTAGTGCATCCCGATTCACTCATTGCAACACGTCCTCTCTCCCTAATTAAAAAAACCCTCTACACATATCTAAGGAATGGAACTAGGTATCATCTTAGCAACATGAATTTCATAAGATGTCACTATATTATGTTTGCAAGCACCTCACTTAAGAAATAGCATAGTCGAGAGAAAAATTGACTAACCAATGCATCCCCATCAAACACAAATCTCACTCTGGTTGTCTGGAAGAAGAATAAATTGTCAGCTGATTTCAGTTGAAAAAGTGAAATATAAAAAACAAACCACATGATAGGAAATAGAAACTAAAAATAAGGTCAGTCTTGACAAAGGAGGAGGGGATTCGTATTGAAGATCTCATCATAATGGTATCTTATGAACTGTTTCACTTTTAATAAAGGGAACAAAGCTCTTTAGATGGTGGCAATTTGGATTCTTCTCTATTTCTACTTATTGGTACCTGGAACAATAGGAGCAATCCAAGTAGACCAAAAGGTGCAGCTGGTAATAGGTTATTTGAATAAGCCAATCCACCAGCTAGACCTGTTTCAATTTACAATTTACAAAACATATATTATGAAATGCAATCTTGTTTAAAAAGAAAGGAAGAGAATTGACTGATAACAGTAAGACAATGGTGCCCATTCAGTTTTATAAAGATCAAAATCAATCAAAAGATTATTATAAGGCTAGTCATCACAAGATTAATACACTAAATATGCATGTTCTAAAGAACCAAACACAGATATAGGTAGCAAAAAGAGATTGCTCACAGACCAGTGCAAAACCATATCTAAGCTGATGCAACTCAAAACCCAACCTTGTTCACACCGGAATGCAGCTTGGATCTAGATATTTGGAAAGGGCCTAGCCTCAGACCATCAACACTAACAGGTAGACATAAACTACCGTTTATCGAAGAACTATTATGGTCCTAGTTTTGACAATAAATTCATCCTTTAGACAAAATAGGCAAATTTGCTTAAGCAAGCTAATAAGTTCATTTGAATACACCATTCAGGACCACCAAACGGCAAGTTCTTCATCACTCAAAAGGGCCAAGATACCAAAAAAATAAGGGATGTATTAAAGAATAGAAAATACAGAGTACCCACCAAGTAGGACAATTGGTATGCGATAATCTGGGTCAGGAATCACAGTTTCTTTCTTCTGGACCTTCCTTCCAAGCTGCCAAGCATCAAATGAGAATCTCAAACCCTGAGTGACAACTAATGAAACTGGAATCATAACCCAAAATCATTACAATTAAAATTCATACTTCCTGACACCAAACTGGGTATAATTCAAACTTTCAAAGTCTTTTACCTTCATCTACCATTTACTTCTAAGAATTCAAAGGAGGAAACAGATTAAAAAAATGAGCAACAAATGTCAAAGTTTATTCAGGAGAAACGACACAAACCACTGACGCAACAACAATTCTGCCTCCACGAGGACTATTGAATTCTCTTCTTAGAAAACTTTGTTTATATCGTACTTTGCCATGGAATGAGCTCCTCAACTGTCCCAAAAGACCACTCACTTCATTCTCTGTTTGAAATAAGCATGTAATTAGTTCTTTTAAATCTTACTTCTCCTCAATGAAAACATAAAATGTTATACTGCATATTTCACTACCCACAAATACTTTTCACAGAATTCTCAAAGTTTCTTTACGTATAAAACACTGAATTTTATACGAAAAGAAAAGTAATATAAAGCATATTAAATAAGAGCCAGAGAGTACTTACCTTGGGAAGGCAGAAATGGAGCAGCAGTCAACAGGAAAGCGCTAGCCATTTTCTGGTCACTGTTTTTGCCAACGCAATCTTTTGTTGTTGACAAAAAAATAAAAAAAGGCCAGGTTCTGGTTTGTTTGTAGAATAAATTGACCTCATTGCCCCGTTTCCAGATAGCAAGTGACTTCATACCGCAGCGGGTATGCCAAGGGCATTAAAGTAATTGAATTAACTAAATGACTTCGCTTCCGTTTTGCCTTATCTAGTGGTAGCACAGCAACCGAAGGATACTTTTTCTCTGTTTCTAACTTGAAGTTCAAAGCTTTATAACACAAAAAGCGCTTCAAAAAAGTGAAAAAGTCTCTTAAAAATAAAAAAGAATGGCAAACTCTCTTTGTTTCACTTCTGTTTGTTCCTTCAACTCTCCCAGTAAACCAGGTACTCTAGAAGTGGATGTTTCTTTGATATTAGTTTAATCCTAGGAGACAGATTTTTTACTTTATTGTTTATTGCATTGGTTTTAGGGATAATTATTGATAATTCCTATCCGAGGAAGGTTCTTCGGGTAAGTGAAGTGTTTAAGAGCTCCAGGAGTGCCAGAATTCAATCTTTAGAGGCTAAGGTGAGAGGGTTTTTTTTTTAACTATCCCATTTGATAGATAGTCTGAGTTTTGCATTTTATTAGTGAAGTTGGGGAACTTTAAGTTTGGTAATTTGAACATTTCTTGCCAATGGGCTCATGCCCATTGGTAAATTCGCAAGGTGGGAATTGTGAAGGAATGATTTGGATGCTAATGGTTTGTATGTTGGATTTTTAGATTGTAATTTATATTTATTTTGTGGGGAACATATAGTAAAACGAAGGAAATAGTGGTCAAGACTCAAGGCATGAATTAGAATGATTGTTTTTGTTATCTAAGTTAGAATGATTTCTGGAAATGGCTAAGGAATTTGCCTATTCTTGAGGAGGATGAATAATATGGAGAACTGGGAAAACCAATGCAGCATTCCATTTTATGATTCCTAGACCAAAAAGTGTACAGTTAAGTACCTAGATTGTCAATGTATTAGTATTCAGCTATGAGCTACTTTAAAGAATCAATTCATGGGATAGTGAGAGTAAGCGGGTTATGAATTCATACACTAGAACCCATGATTCTGATGGTAAGGATAGGCATTTTCGTGTTTAAATGCTGAATAATACAAGCTGAGGCCTATGTGAAAGAATTGTTGTGGCTGATGGCATGCATATAAACTTAAAACAATGAGGCACAGATCTTTGTATAGAAATGAAAATGGGAAAGGTGGAACATGGTTAAGGGGGAAGGCCAGTTTTTTTAAAATATCTTTTCTTAATTTTTTCTTATCCTTCTGTAATTTTCTGCCTGCATATTTACGTAGCTTTTTTTAACAGGTTGCAAATAACAATCAAAGTGCTAAACCAAATAGTATTGTCTGCGCTGATTGTGATGGAAATGGTAAGCAAAACTGTGGCCACTTACATTATCGTTGGTCTGGTCTTTTTGTCAGAGATTGGGTTTCTTCTTTCTTTTTTCATATAACTAAAAATTTTGGTACAGTCTTTGGCTTGAAATGAAGCAGTATTGTTCTCTTGAAATCGACCGATATTAATTTAAGTGTTGAACTTAAGACTTTCTGCTGTTGATATATATGGTATTGTAAACATTGACCTAGAAGGATGCCTTAAACTGCCAATTGTAAGAGTTTTTAGTGATGAAATTCCATTTTATGTATATTCCATCTGAAGAAAGATGTATGATTAGTTGATTGTTATATGTGAAGAGCAAGCAAATAAAAGCATCCAGCACTATTTTGTCTCTATGTAAGCAATATGACAACAACTATTCAATGCTATATAAGCATCATGAAGTTGGTTAAACATAGAAAAGCTTAGATGCTGTGTACTTCATAACAGTTCATTACATGGAGCAGATAACAGCAGAGCTATATGTTTTCCTTTTTCATTTCTTTTTTAGTTCACTGCCCTTCATCCTTTCCTACTTAGTATTTTGTGTTTTTTTTTTTTGTGAGAATTTCAACTTTATAATTGATGAAAGTGAATAACAGTTTGATTTCTTCTCAAGTGTGTAAGAAGGCTTCTTAGCTAAACGGTGACCTTAACACTTGCTTGTTTAGCTTGACCAACTCTCGAATGAAACTCTTCCTATCGGCTAACTTGTTTCTTCCACATCATAAGTATGTTTGTCAGGTGTGAAGGTTTTGTACTGATTTTCTTGTCTGAGCTGATCGTTCACTCTTCCAGACGACTTCCTTTATTAACCAATGTTCAAGTCACTATTTAGGCATTTTAGTTTTTATTTGTCTTTTATTATGGTACTTGAGCTTTTCATGAGCATCACTTCCAAGATCCTTGTCTGAGTTTTCTTATTCTAATACAACCAACAAACAATTATAACTTGCATAATTTCTATATCCAACTGCCAGGTGCCAAACAGTGTACTCAATGCAAAGGTACTGGAGTTAATTCTGTTGATCACTTCAATGGACAATTTAAAGCTGGTGGGCTGTGTTGGCTTTGCAGGTGCTCATTTCCTCTCCGTCCTCCTCCTCCTTCCCCACTCCCCCACCCCAGTTGTTATAGCTTGCATTAATATCATATCTGTCATTATCAGTTTTTTATCACCTTCAAGTTAATTATTCACCCTTCCTTATCTTCGTTATTCTGATGTCCCCCGTTAGAGGATAAATCAAGGATTAAAAGTTTTATTTTTGATTCTGATTATTACTGAGAGCAAGATGGAATCGTGAATTTTGCAATTCTTGTTGGAAAAGAGAATGAACTCTTATCTATGAGCAGGTCAACTGGCCAATATTCATAGAATTCTTCTGTGAGTTTTATGTGTAGGGCAGGCCAGATTCTATAAGTGTCTTAAAAGAACTGACTTCACCTTTTTTATTGGCAAAAAAAGATAATTGATAGCGATAGTTAGTATTGGGACTTCACTACCAAGAAATTCATTATTTCTGATTGTAGAAATTGACACATTCTTGGTTCGAAAGCCAGGAGTTCAACACATTCCTTCTTTCCTCACGTGAGGAATCCTAAAGTTGATGAATAAGGAACAATAGATTTGAAAATAGAGGCACAGGTGATGCTCTAATCTTCTTTCAACCATGTATTTTACTACATGGCATCACAATTCTTGGAAGCGGTTTTTTCAGTGCGTCAGTAGCATTCTATTCCACAATTCCGTGGTTAGATTAAACACTACAATTGTTAGCAAGCAGTGTTTGATCCTATTGATGTATGTTTTGTTGCAGGGGGAAAAGGGAGATTTTATGTGGGAATTGCAATGGAGCTGGCTTTATTGGGGGATTTATGAGCACATTTGATGAATGATGTAAAAGCCCAATTTTGGTTTGTGTTTGTCTTCAAGGATATGCACTATAGACCATCTTTTGTAATTTTGTTTTGCTTCTTAGATAAAAGAAATACCTTTGTTTCAGTTATAAGGTCGTTCTTTCGGAAATGGTTCAAGTACCTGTGACCATACCTAAACTGTAGCACCTGCTGTATGGCATGCAGAACTTTAATGTTTTCCTTACCAAAAGTTTTCTGGTACTTGTCAATCTCAGTATACTTTGTTCTGTTTCAAGTCAGTAAATGATTCAAGCAAAAACGGAAGTCACTAAAAAATTCAAGGATTCTGGTTTCAAACTTGTTTGAAAATTGAAAGCCATCAGCAACGTGGGTCTTCATCACCTAAATGCAAGGATATATTTGAACCTTTCTGATATAGTGGCAAAAAGAAAACAATACCACAACGCCACAGGTAGAGGGCGAACCGACGACTTTCTGCTTAAAAAACAGACGCTCTATCCACTGACCCACAGCTGCTTCAGCACAAAGATAACTGTACTTGTAAACTTTTCTAAATAGAGTCAGATTGGCAACAAATTTTGAATTTCAAACTTCGATCTAACGTTTAGTAACAGGGATGAACAATAAAGGAAAAACACAACGCGATGGCCTAGAAATTGGTTCAGCACATGTTGCCTGTTATGGCAATGACGCTTTGAAGAATGTTGCCATTAAATTAAACTATCATCTTTCTTGATCTCCACCGAAGGTCAAGTACTCGTCTCACGATTTACAAAGACTTTATAACCTAAAATAGGGACAAAAAAATAGGAGTATGAAATAATGTTGTTGCTGTCTGAAGTTACTAATATTGTATTGTAAACCATATCAAAATTTGTAAAATATTGTACTATCTTTACTTATATTGATAATATAAAAAAATTTTGCAAATAGTTTAATATTAAAAAACATACTCGAGAATTACTTTGATTTTAACAAAACCATTGGGAGGTTATTTTGAGAAATATTTTGAAGTCCATCTCTGCCATTGCCATCAATTATTTGACACCAACCCACATACACCCCTTTTGAGAACTCCTTTTACAGTTGATCCTAGAAAATTGGTTATCTCTAAGAGCACAAACAAGACAAATTACTTAAATTAATTACCAATGCTTAGCACCTCGAATTTGAATATTTAACAAGTGTGTGGAACATGCACGCTTGATTATAACATAAAAAAGCTAAATTATCGAGAAGTATAATGAACCCCATACAATCAGGTCAAGAACATCAAGCACTTCCATCAGATGATTTACACAAATTTCATACTTCTTAGTTTATTCAAATTGTGATACGGACAATGAAGGTAATTTCATATCTTAGGAAAATAGTTGCTCCATATAAAATGAAAAAAAGAAGGAAAAAAAACATATATATAAGACAGGTTCTGATACATGTCACAGACATCTTTTGGCTTGCGCCATTACTTGCACAAGATCACAACAACAACAAAGCATGCTATGCACACTATGACAATATTAGCCGAAGGATCTTCCCGGAATGCTTGAATGATTTCTCAGTTTCTTCCAAACAATGGTTCTTCTCATCTCTAGTCCAGCTCTGAATTACCAGATAATTACATGTATGTTAGTCATAAATTTACCGTTACCTTATAGATTAGCGTCTTCAGGGGAAAAATAGCAAAAGAAGGTCAGAAAGAACCATTGGTAAGTTTACAGGAGAATTCTGCATTAATACAAAGAAAATTTACCTCAGCAACTTTATTCAGCTTATCCCTCACGTTTTGTAACAGCTGGGAAAGGTCACCATCCCATTTATAAAATTCCAACTCCTTGTTGTCAAGTATCTTCTCAGCTACCTAATACAAAGGAAAAATGGAGCTTGATTACTGGACATAGGTCAAGATAAATGAATTTAACAAAGGACTTTCCAGGGAAAGAGGGAAGAAGGGGGGAGGAAGGACCACATGGATCATGGCAAGTGCATGCATTTAACATGTTACAAGATAAGTATGCCTATGGGGTATCCACTAGATAGAAACTTAACAGATAAATGAGCTGACCCAATTGGAAATGAGAGAGACAGAGAGCAAAACACCACGTGTTTGCTTATACACAGTGTAGATCAGGACTGAGTAACACAGTCTTGAACACACACTTGAAGCTAGTATTTCTTATACCTTCTTTCCAATCATGCGACCACCAGCAGAGTGGGCAAAATATATATTGTAGAAGTGGCATATGAATGCCTGAGGATCCTTCTCTGATAATTCCTTAAGATACTCAGCATAGGTAACACCAGGCGAAGATGGTTCTGGAATGGCATAGCCTTGCTCCTTGAACCACTGTAAATCCTTTGACAATTTTTCAGACCTTTCCAATCCAGTGTTTCTGAATTCAGCATCTGCAGCAGACCCAGGAAAGATTTCTTCAGTTTTCTAGCAGTTTAGAAACAATAAAAAACCACCTCAAGAAAGATTGCAAGCACATACATGACATGAGTAAGCTATGAATAGAGTGATGCATGGTAAACCATCTGAAACTTCAGATTTAACCCAAAGTTAGCAGCACTGATGCTTTTAAAGGCATTCATTTCAAGGATTAAACAGCTATAATTCAATCATCTAGGTTAGATGGTTAAAGTCCTTTGGTGGTTCTGTGAAAAACCATCAAATCTGCCTTTATCAAGGATGGAGGTTTAGAGGTAAAGATGTATCTAGGATCTATTCCTCTTCTTGGCACAGAATAATTGGCACATTACACAACTCAATACACTACCTCTGCCCTGTCATAGCAAAGTGTTGCTTGGGAATTTAAACTCCCCACTGGCCATTCTGGTCAGTCAAGACTCTCCAAGCCAGTTGACACCATGAAACCATCGATTCATAACAAAAAAATTATTATAAATATTTATAATTCTTAAAATTCCCCAGTACATGGGGTAATTCTTCAACAAGTTTCAAATATGCATAATTTCATCCAACATGATCATGAAATAAAGTGCAAGGGAAGTCAAGAGTTTGAGCTACACACAGACATCAGAAGCAGTATATAGTAGACTTCATGGGGGTGACTGTCAAAACATGCGAAAAATATCACAGCATGATGCCCACCATTTCCAAGATTCTTAACAAAATTTAAGGTGTATATTAGTGATCATCATTGTTTAGGCGAAACATACCAAGAAGTTTATCATGGAAAGCTGATCTGCATGATCATGGGAAAAATGAAAAAAACTGAACATAGAACCTGTTAGAAGAAAGAATAGAATGAGACTAACCCAAAAAGTTGTTCAAGTGGGTAAAATCCAGAAGCCTAGACAAACTAAAACTACTTACCAAGTTCCTTTAACAATTTGAAAAATACAATCACCCTTAAAGCCATATACTTCTATTTGAAGGCTCGGAGACATATAGAATCCTTGCTAAGCAATGATTAGTATTTGAAACTAATTATCAATCTTCAAACTCAAGTACACACTACATACTAAAGTCCCAATACCCATACAGAAGAAGAGATCACTGATTTCATGAAAAAAGACGCATTCCATCTTATTCTTGTAGACTTTTAGTCAAAATTGAGCTATGTTACTCCAAGTTCGCTCTTTGGTGCCATCTAACAACACCTAACTACCATCATGAAAAACACCTTCGACTCCCTTCTTCTCTTACTTTCTCTTTCTAACCCCCTCTTTTCGTGCATATTCCAACTCTGAAAATCAATCACGATACTACTAATAACATAGCATTGATGAAACTCCATGACATTAATCCACTCCGATAGATAATGTATTGACGTTGAGCCCCCCCACCTCAAATCAAATAAGCAACCCTTCACCTAAACAAAAATACTACTTTTAAGAGGTAGGTTCACAATAGTAAAACATAAACAACTATAGTAAAATAAATTAAACAAACACATATAAGAAACAGAAACATTAACCAAGTCTAGTAAAAAAAGCTCTTCAAATCACAAAAAAAATCCAAAAAGACTGACGAAAATAACTAAAAGAGCAAAGGTTACCCAGAAAAAAAAAAAAAACTTACAGAAAGGAAAAGCAGCCTTTTCAATAATCCCTTCAAGCGTATCATACACCAACTTGCTATCCACAAGGAACTTCAAGTAACCGTCAACGCTGGGCTCCCATTTCACCACGGGCCTTTCTTCGGGCTCTTTCACTTCCTTTTCTCCTTCCTTTGCTTGCTCTCTTGTATGCAACTTCATAGCCACGAACCTCATCTCCTCCACGAACCCTTTAGCCTCGCCAGGGTACCTCTTCCTGCGCTTCTCTGCCGTAGTGGCCGATACGACGCCATTCCTAGTAGCCATCCTTGGGGGAAGTTTAAAAGACTGAGTTTTGAAATATGGGTAATCCTTGGCAATAAAACTGGAAGAGAAATTGGGAGGCGGAGGGGTTAAAGTTAAGTTTGGTTTTTTTAAAAGGGCGTGCGATTGGGAAATTGGGGTCAGAGACGCCATTGAAAGAGAGGTTTCTTGCTGGGTTATATATGGGATTTTTATTTTTTTTTTTGGTTGTTGCTAAGAAGAAGAAAACGAGAGAGTTTTCAACAGAAAAGAATGAGATTTGAGGCTTGAATTGGCGGTTCAAGTACTCTTGAAGCTAAAGCGATAGAAACAAATTGTCTATAAATTAAAGGGTAAATAATTTTAAAGGAAAAAGAAATTTTGGGGGTTGCTTAAAAAATGGTGAGTGTGATGGGCAAGGGTATTGGTTGCTTCTTGGTTGTGTCTATTATCTGGGAGGCATCTGCCATTGCTGTGTTATTGGACCATGGTTTTGTTCTTTAAATAATTAGTACTTGAGAGATAAAGAAAGGGCGTGGCTGAAAATAGAATTGTATTTTCCTGATATGGAAAAAAATAAATGTCAAATCTGTATTGTTTTAAAATACTATACCATTTATGGAATACCATATTTATTGTTTTATTTCAATCATAAATTACTAATATTATTTTTTTTATAAGATCTATCAGTAGACATTCTAACTACAATTATTTTAACAACAAAAAGTTAAACTATTAAGGGATCTATATAAAGAGAAGTTTTACCAATATTTAATTTTTAAAACACTCCTTAATACCAGTGATAACTGCTCCATAGACTATAATCGAGTACTATTGTTTAGTATGCCAAAATTCCTACCTATTTTGGTTTATCCTTTTCTCTCTAGCTAATAATTATTTTTGAGCAAATAACCCAAAAAAAAGTCAACGATTTAAAAACTAAATAAATTTACTCTTTTGAGATTTAAAATTAGCTTATTTTTACTCAATTTCATCCATTCCAACCAGCTCGAATAGTGAATAAAACTGTTATTGTAAAAAAATGAGGAATTACAAATATTCAAATTAGCTTTCTAAAATAACAACATAAATATATATATAAAAAGTGGAGCAACGATTACACGAGCACCGTTGGCTCAAAACGACGTCGGCATGAGCAGAATAGATGGTTCAATACGTGAGCGGACTGCCAGTTATGTTGGTGGTTGGGCAAACAAAAAAAAAACCAAGTATTTTACGGATTTATTTGTGGTGTTGGTTAATTGTGTGCCGTGGAGAATAGAGAAGTGGGATAAATTTTTTGGGGATTTGTTTTTTGCTGGCTTTCTTCTCCAGGTACTTGACGTGTCTTCATGGAAAACATAGAAAGTTACGTAAAACTCCGACGATTGAGTTCCTATAAATGATTTCAGGAATTTGTTCACCGTTATTTATAAAATTATGTATATAAATATTTTATGAGTAAAATATTTTTATTTTTTAAAATTTTAATCGAAATTTTAAATAAATCTATTAGTTTCAAAATATACACTCCATCGTAAAAAAAAATATTCGTTGAACACATAAATCTAATTGTTAGTGTTTTCGTTAATTTAATAATATAATAATATTAAAAAATTATTTTTTATTAATTTTAAAAATTATTATTATATAATTTTTTTATTAAAAAAATTAGAAAGGAAGCTGATTTTTTTTTGAATTTTGTTAAAATTAATAAAAAAGAAATAACATTTTAGTTTTTTTCATATTTTCTATTAACGATCTTTACACTTTTAAGACGTACTATCTATTTTTGATACTAATGAACTCACGAAAAATTATGCCTAAAAGTTAAGAGGCAGAGATATTTTACCTTCATTTATATCTATAAGTACTAATAACTTTATATCCTTGAGTATTATTTTTCAAGTCTAAATTTATTTATACATTTTTATTCAATATAAATATTAATTGCTTTCAAGCATGGTTGATTAATTCACATTGTATACTTACACATACAAATATCAAATAACAATTTTGTTCACGTGTTGATAAAATAGCAAGCATTATTGATTATCATCATCTTAATTTTTATTGAAAAAAAATTCTCATCATTATTGTATAGATGGGGACAACATAATTTGTTTTTGTAATTTTATTAATATAAAATAGATGGAGTTAAATCTTTAATATGCAATAAGAATTAAGAAAGTAAAGCATAAAGAAGAAATTTTCTATTATTTTCCAATTAAAACTCCTTAATCTCGCATTCTCCTCTCCATAAATTTGTTTCTTTTTTTTTTAAACTCTCCATTGAGGGCTTTGTTCCATAGTATTTTTTTTTAGGAAATTATCAGAAATAACCTTTATTGATTAAGGCATTTAAAAAATAACTATAAAAATAAATTTAACTGGTTTTAGTCATATTTAATCATGACTTGACAAAAATACCCTTAAAACTATTCCAAATAAATTAAACAATTTCTCGTAATTTCTCTCCATTTATGCTTCCGATTTCTCTCTCTCACCATCTCACTCTCTTTAATTTTATTAATTTCTCTCTTCGACATTCATTTACTATACTCCGATTTCTCTCTCGTGTGTTTTTAGATTTTTTTTTCTACTCTTTTAAGACACAAAGTAATGGTTTTGATGTACTTGAGTAGATGGCTATTTGAGGAATTTGATATTTAGGTATTTTGGATAAAACGAAAATGGTAAAAATGATCACAGATGTTTGAAATAGCTTTTAGTTAGATCAATTTAGGACCTAGACACCAATAAACTCAAACTTTTAAAATTTATAAATCTAGGTTTTTAAAAAAAAATTTATCGATTTGTAGTTGAAATAGGTGTTTTAGATAAGAAAATTTGTGTTTTAATTTATAAAAATATGTTAAAAACACTTTAATCGATACCAAATTGTCAAAAAGACAAAAGGAAATGGAGAGAGTTGAGAATATTTGAAATTTTGGTTCGTAAGTAATAACAACATTTTAAATATTAAAATGTAACAAAATATTTTTGAATATGACGTATAATAACAATATTTTTTCAATATGGTGTGTAACAATAACATTTTTTTTAATATGGTGTGTAACAACTTAACCATGGTGTGTCATATATTTTTGTACATGACATGTAATAACGTGTCACATGTTTTTATACATAGCGTGTAACAACCTAATTATGGTGTGTCACATGTTTTGTATATGGCGTGTAACAATCTAACCATACCGTGTCACATGTTTTTGTATACGGCGTGTAACATGTTTTTGTACATGACATGTGATAACCTAACCATAGTGTGTCACATGTTTTTGTACATGACGTGTAACAACCTAACCATGACATGTAACATATTTTTTTATATGGGGTGTAATATCATGACATGTAATTTTATTAAGAGTAATTTTATCTAAATTAATTAAAAATAATTAAAATTATAAAGAGAGTTATTTTTTGAAAACATCTTATGCTATTTTTTAAAATGTTCCTATTTTTTTGGGCTTTCTAGGGGGATTTGTTGATAGCCAATTGTTGAAAGCTGGTTTCTCTTGATGTTAGGGCTGGTGGGTTGCCATTGACTTGCTGGGCTTTGCTTAGAAGGAATAGTTAGTTAGTTAGTTAGTTAGTCAGTTCCGATAGCCATGAAAGAATAAAAGAATGCATAATATACTTGTTTAATATATATATATATATAAATTATAAACTTTAACAACTAAAATGTTCCCCAAAAACCCATATGCAATTTAAAAGAACAAAAAATCATTCATAATTATGCTTAATGGACCATTTTTTGTTTGGCATGGCTTGCTTATATTTGCAAAATAGTTTTACTTTTGGCAAAGTTAAGGTGGATGTAAAGGTAAAGGAATGAATTGCTCAAAATTATAAATGAGAGTAAGCTCCTACTATTTGCTTTTTCTCCTTATGATTCATTGATTGATAACGGAGTTATATTATTGTGTTTCATCGGTATCAATTAAGTCGCTTTGGCCGAGTGGTTAAGGCGTGTGCCTGCTAAGTACATGGGTTCATCCCGCGAGAGTTCGAATCTCTCAGGCGACGACTGTTTCCCTTTTTCCTTTTTTTAATTTTTTGTCAACTTGATGCAAAAATACAACTCTTCAATCAGATTTGAGAGTGCACAAAACAAATCTTTATAATTTTTTTGCTTAATTTTATATAGATTGATTCATGACGATTCTGTTGCTGTTACGCTTTCTATCGGCAATCAGTTAATCTTAGAACATATCTTCCTAATCTCTCCTTCTGAACCAGTTTTGACCTCAATGCTGCTCATCTTGATCATTGCTTTCCGAAACTCAAAATCAAACCTTAACCCCAACAATCCTCTTATGTTCCCAGCATAGTTGTCTACTATGCTACGTGTAGCAGCATCCCCCCAAAGCCTCTGATCTGATTCCAAGACTCCTTTACCATCACGTACATTTTTGAAGAAGCTCACATCAAATTTAGTCTGGCTATCTATATCTAATGCAACCCTTTTCGAGCCATCACCATTTTTGGGACAAAGAGTTTGAAGTTGAGCTAAGAAAGATGGTTAATGGTCGGGTCTGCACTTCCAGTAGTTGTGAAGTTGTATAGGCGGTATTTGAAGAATAAGCAATCCGTTTGGCCGATTGTATGTGCCCCTGCCATAGAAACATGTATACGGTTGGAAAGTTGTTGCTTTAGTTATTGTTTTCTGGCAAAGAAATTAAAGGGTGACAGGGTATATACCAACTAAAGTTACAAGATCACGATCGTCGAGGCCTTTGGCAGCAAATTTTTGCCTTTGAGCAGCGATGGACTCAAGTGGAGAAGGTAAACTTGAGGTTTGAGATGATGAAGACACCCTGCCATCTCTTCTTCCGGTTCGTACTGTCCAACTTGGACCATCACTCTGACATATGGAAACGAATGAAAACCCTTGAGTTGTACTTTGAACTAAAATCGTGTCTATTTATATATATATCTATATGTGTGCGTGCATGTATAGGTTACAAGGCAAAAACGATTACTACCAAGTCAACAGCATCACGAGCTGCCAGCGCTAGTATATCAGCACATGAGACCACTCCGGGGCATAGAGCTTCTAGCTGTGCTTTTGCATCATCAATTACATCAAATCCTCTTAGACCAAGGTTTGGCAACGCACTTCTCTCAGCAGAAGAGCCAGAGATCAACACCGAACCGTCACAGCCCTGAAAAAAGTCATGTCAGTTTGGTAAATTAGATTTTATTTATGCAATAGAGAAGAACACAGAAAAATGAGTAAGCAAAGCAACCTGTACAAAGCAGTCATGGAAATGAAGCCTGAGCAGCCAGCAGCAATTGTAGGATCTTTATTGAAGTGTGATTCAACTGTAGACCTTACTGTTGCCTCAGCCTTTGGACATGAAGAAGAATAAAATCCATTCTGCAAACCTCCCTGTCCCTGAACTAACAGGACCATCATCAAGTTCACTATAGAAACTAACCAAAAAGCTCCCATTTTCACAAATGGTAAACAATACCAAATCATAATTAAGCAACCGGGTTCCGTATTTCACTACCAGGGCAGGGCAGCAGCATTTATATATGGATTTGCTTAAGTTGCTTTATTGGCCTGTCTTTTCGTCGAATTTTGGAGCTGCTCTTGAGCTTCTTTTAGTGGAACGCGTGGGACCATTTAAAATAGTGCTCTCCCTTTTAAAGATTTGTCTGGCTATAGCGAAAGGTTGTGAAGGTGGAATCACTGTGCATGACTGCATATTATTTTGCTTCAAGAAATGGCAATTGATAACGTAAGACGCCTCTTGACTAATTGTATATCTTCTGATTCTTTAACTTTATTCCTCAACGCGTTTTTCTTCTTTTTCATGCTGAATTAACAATATATCTCTTTCATTTTCCTTCTTTTGAAATGTTTTTCACCGTGTTCATATTGATCAGATACGATTAAGGAAAAGGAAAAAGGAATTGATCAAGGATGTTAATTAAATCTATAGGTTGGTTTCGAATTTTTCATGTAAATTCAGGAAAAAGGAATGGTTCTCTAATGATTAAGTATTCTTTTTCAAGAGGTAGCTAAGTAATAATTAGTCCTTGGAGCACTTGTTAGGTGAGGGAAGTAATAAATAATTATATTCTTAAAAAATATTTTAAAAAATTACAATTTTTTGAAAATACTAATATTTATAATTTATTGCACATGAATGTTTATTTTTTATTTTTAAATAATTAAACATGTTAAATCTAAGGAAACGAAAAATGTGTGTCTATATCCGTGAAATGAAATTGGGCCATAACAAGACTTATATAGCTCTACCTTGGATCGCAATTCCCAACCCAGTGCACCTACATTTACTCAAAATATTATTAGGTACGATTACAAACTAGAAAGTTTCCCTTTCACCACAAAGTTTTTCCTTTTCCATTAAATAGTTATGTATGGAGATCAGATTGCATATTTATGCTTTGTAATAGGACATTAATAGCCTCTCAACCAATCCGTTGTAGTCTAGTTGGTTAGGATACTCGGCTCTCACCCGAGAGACCCGGGTTCAAGTCCCGGCAACGGAAAACTTCTTTTTCCTAAATAAATTTTCGATCATGTATTTCTGATAAGTAAATTCCAAATCTAATTACACCATAGATAAGTTGAAAAAAATGATTTTCTATTAGCCAAACCTGAAAACTGAACCTTGCCATCAAAATTAGAAAATGGTTCTCTTCTTTCTAGAAAGTATTATGCCAATAGCGTCCTTTTTGCCTCCATTGTGTTCTTCTTTAATTATTTCTCAGCAAAATAATAATAATAATAATAATAATACCAATAAATTGCTCTTGATTTAATTATTAAGCAAAGGACTAGGGACGGCACACAAGAAGCAAAATGAGGGAATATTTTCTTTTGGCAACTTGATTAAAAATGCAGAAGCATTTGGAGTGTACCACAAGATTCTTTGAAAACGATACAAAAAAATGCAATTATTGCATTACCTGTTTGTTAGGAAACTTCGTCTGAATCGTATTGTTTTCTGTTGTTTCCTTGGTGGTGATTCCTCAGAAAGACCCTTTATTTTCAAGATGAAAAAAAAAAAAGAATTATCGCGCTCTCTCTCTCATTTACCCTTTCCCTTTTCTTTGAGGGTTCTTTATGTATCTCTTGTAAGAAACCATCTCCATCACAAGCTTTTTTTTTTTTTTTTTATCTCCATCACAACCTTAACATCGAAGTAGCATGAATGAAAACAGAGATGTCAGTCTCAGGGGTTAGGAGATTTGTCTTTCTTGTTTTTTTTTTTTAAATAAAGATTAAATTTTATTTATGCTAAAAACTGGTATAGGTTACCACTTATAAACAGTGAAATTTCAGTCTACTTATTACAAGTTGATTAGTTGTTTGATAAGTAGAAAAATTAAGAGTTTAATTAGGAATAGAGACATTGTACGAGGAAATGAATTTGAGCATTTCATATTTATAGAAGATTAAGTGCATCACGTTGAAGAAGTTCATACCGTTTGAGGTCAATTAATTATGATAATAATGAGCTTGATCCAAAAAGACCCATCCATGGAGAGATTACTCGCATCGATCGTGGATGGCAATCTTGATTTCACCCTTGACAATTTCGTTGCGAAATGTGAGAGGATTTGATACTTACAATACTCATATACTTCGTATACTTGTACAAGAACCAATCATTCCTTGATCTCAACACAACTGCTACACCTACATGTCAAGACAAAGCGCCCATTGATATTAATAAACAAAAATTTATGCTTATACTAATTCGCTGTATCTTCAATATAGCATTTACAGGTGTTAGTATCTGAGATTTGCATTATCGTACCTGAGATGTAAATGTCAAAAAACGAAACAAAATAACAAAGGGCAGACTAGTTCAATTCCCCTATTACAAAATTCAATCTATTTAGCTGCTTGTTCAAGAACAGGAATCTTTTTCCACGTCTTGTCCAACCCGCTTATTTGCAATGGAGGCAATGAAAAAACGCTAACAGTTGAGCTTCTGCTCCGAATTTCCTTCAAAACACGCAATGCTGATATAGTGCTTTTCATATATAGGCTCTCCATGTACTCGATCTCTGCCAGCTCTTTGGGCATTCTGAGCAGATCTTCACTCTTAGAGGTAGACGACGTTGAAGGATCACACCCATCATCCTCTCCATCCCTGCTAGCATCCCCGTTCTTTGCTTCAGTTGAAGCTGGCTTTTCATTCTTGGGGAATAGATGATCTAGCATTGCCTCGCACTCCTTTACAAGCTTATAAAGCAAGTCTGTAGTGAAGAAGGGCTGTTGCAAGACCCTTTGGATGAAAGGCAAGCGGATCAAAGCACCAGTTCTTTTGTCATACTTCTTCAGTATTTTCACCAATCCTGTTCAGAGCATTGTGTTAATGATATCCACTTGATATGGTAGGCACCATTGTTAAACTATTGTTAATTCCAAAATACCAGGAAAAATTTCCCTTAATTTCTATTAGTTACTACTACTTAAATAATAAACCACCGGCAAAAGCAAATTTTTTCAATACAGAATGATCTTCCTAATAAGCCAAGTGTAAACCATTGGATCCCCCTATGTGTGTTCTTCTTTTCTCAAAATTATCTCAGCTTTTCAGTTCTCAAAGTAGGGAGGTAAAGCTCTACAGATAATGGACCAATTTCCAAGGAAAATAAAGTGCAGGCCTGCTCTGCACTAGGCGGATAAAAGGTCCATTTAGGACAAACTCATACTATTATCTTAGGGAAGAACAAAGAAATAATTCATATGCAGCCCACATAACATCCTAATAGTTTATAGAGAGAATTATACGTCAGACAAGACTCGCATAAAATTCATAATACACTAATTGTATAACGTTATGATGCCTGTACCATAAGTACTCAATATAATGGCTGCATATGCTGAAGCAAATGCGCTGAACACATTCGTATGGGGCCATCTAAAGAAAGATTGAATATTTAATGTTTAATTAAAGAATGGATGTGGATAAGTCGTCCGGGAGAATATTGATGTCAAAAGGAAGTATGCTGCAGATAAAGGAATAAAGTAATTCTGACTTCAACAGAAATGTATCTAGCAGGCTGTTCTACAGGAATTGCAAGTGGATGCAAACCTAATCATTCCCTAAACAACTCATTCGGCCGGCTAAAACAAAGCAAATGGCAATAACTTAGATTAAACAAACAGTAGAAAGGAATAAGAAAAGCTGAACTACCTGTGTAGTTAAGGGCGCTATAATTCTCTAACAAAACCATCTCTCCATGGAAGTCCACTATCTCTTTCCTAATGTTCGTCAACTCTTCATTAGAAGCCTTCGCCTCTGCCACACTGTCTTGTAATTCCTGCATCCCAACCCAAAATAAGTCACCAAATGAGCATAAAATTTACAGAAACGAAAAACCCACATAGCTAAACTTTAAGCATTAAGAACTAAGAATCTTTACCCACCAATTCGCATAATCAAAACTTTTCTACATATAATAAATTTTTACCGTAACCATTTTAATAATAATTCCTGAAATCTTCTATTCATTAATCCAAGCTTACTCTTATGTTTTCAATTTCAACTTTCAAGCATGTAATTTTTTTTTTCTTTTTAATCGAACGCCCATAGTCTTGAAGGTAAGAAAAAGTTACTTGGCAGCAACATTAACATGCAAACTCAAGATTGTGACTCAAGGACAACCCTTTACTTTATGTGCGCCAGTTATCCAAGGAATTTTCCCGTAAGTTGCCAAAAAAGTTTCAACGGTTTAACGGAACCGTTACGGACAAACAAAAAATTTCAAAAACTAAGAAAAAAGAAACAAAAAGTACTTTCTTTAATTAAGCAAAACGACAACGTGTATGGCTTGTTAATTTAATTTACATCCATGTTTGTTTACCGGTAAAGCAGGAGAAAGAACCGAAACGAAAAATAAAAATTTTCTCCCCGACCATACAGATCGAAATCAAACCAGTGTTGGAATTACCTTCAATCTAATGATGTATTCTTCCTCTTTCTCAACAAAAAACGTGTTGAATTTCTCGAGCTCATCTTCCAAAAGCCTAATGAAATCGCTCTCCTCTCTCGACATGCCGTCACCGACCTTATCTCCGGCATCGACAACATCACCAAAATTTTCATCCAATCTAGGCCGTTTATTCTGCCTCTCACCGGACTTCGGCTCAATAAGCTTCAGTTTCTTTTTAAGCCCCTTGTAAGAAAGAAACTTGTCCCGCCATTCAGGCAACGTCTCCTCTATCTGGTTACTGAGGCTCTTTCCAAATTTCATCGCAAAACTCTTTGTTTTTTAATCTAAAGGGGGTGTTTGGTTGGTCAGAAAATGAGAAAGAAAGCGAGGCAAAAAGAGAGAAACGGAGGGGGTAAGTGTGAGAGTGGGGAGGAAGGAGGTGGGCGAGGGAGAAGGGGAGAATATAACGGGAAGCGGAGAATATTCGGAGGGTAGGGGTGAGAATATCCGTTGGGTTTCATAAGGAGAGTATATCTTGGGTTTTATTCCTTTCGGAAGAGAGAGGTGTAATTTTCTTATTTGTTTGTTTAATTGTTTATTTATTTTATTATTATTTCTTTTTGGGGCTATTTTATTTTCAGGGCAGTTAAGAATGGGCACGTGGCGATGGTATTTTCTTTTTGGACTGTGGGTGTTTTCTTAGCGGCTCGAAGGCGTGGTCCAGGGGGACGTTTGTTTGGGTCGGAATTGCTGAGTCGAGTGAGCTGACAGTGACAGTGATTGTGATTGTGATTGTGATTGTGGCAAAGATATTTTAAGTTAACGTATTTGGTCAAATGACCAATGTTTGACTACTCAAATTCAATTTGATGTTTGCACCAAATTTATTATTTATTCCTGCTTCCATCATTTCTTCACATTTGCGGGTAAAAATAGACGGCTTAAATTTAATTTTTTTCATATTTTAATTGTGTTAATTTATGTATAATTCTCTAAACGTAATTTATTTGATTTCTCTACCTACTTGCAAAAATTATTAATTCAACATTTTATTCAATAATATGTATATGTATTTTTTTTAAAAGCAAAGTTAAGCTATGTTATTCAAATGATAAATAAATATATCAACATTATATGAATTGTTAATAAGTACTCACAATGTTATTATTTTATTAAGAAACTTAGTTTCAAAAATAAAATTTTAAAAAATTCATAAAATCAAAAAAATATGTTGATGTACAAAAAAGAAGAGATTTTATCTCACATTATTGAGTTATTTACTTTCATGTGGTTGCATCAAGCAATAACATTAAACAAAATAATCCAAAACCAAGACAATCTACAACACCAACATCTTTATTACTATGTTTAAGAAATCTCAAAAGGCTTCCTTGCTTGACACTTGGCTTACTACCATCTCTACTCTAGCAGGTTATTAGCAAGCTTCCCAAAGCAATGAAACATGCTTAGAATTCTTGGGAGTTTTACAGATCCAATCTTCATATTTTATGCTTAAATAGAAAACAAAACATTAATTTTTTTTTATTTTTTATTTAATTAGTTATGATTTTCAACATCTGTAACTATATTTAAAGGATGCTTGACACTTGGTAATGATATTGCCTAAAAGAGAAAATCAACTATAAAGCCCAAATTCAGCAATTAATTACTTTGTGAGAGATTCAATTATAGGTGAAATGACATTTATACTTATTTAACAAGGCCAATTGTTATATTAATCTCATTTCATAAATTTATTAAAATTCCCGACAACTAAGTAAATGAAAATCAATTAAATTTAAAATATTAGCTTGCTTACTTACATGTCAGTATTTTTATTCTGATAGCTATATAAAGGTAGACGAATCTCATAAAACTTTCAAACTGAGTGTTTTCAAATTTTTTTACTTCATTCAATAGCTAAAAAATATGTTTCCTCTTAAACACAGGTAAAATTTGACATTATAAGAATATCCTGTTTCAAGTCTAGTTTATCATCTAAAATTTATGAACATAAACAAGAGAAAAAAAGTTAAGAGAAAAATGAGTAGTGAAAAGACGTACTTTGTACAATTATACTCTTTTGTTTCATCATTAATAAACAAGCACATAACTGATTATACAACTTCAGATCTTTAAATCAATTTGAATATGAAAAAAAAAACACTAACATGCATTTTAGATCACTAAATCAACTTGACTATGAAAAAAAAAAAACGCTTACATGCATGTGAACACCATGTTTAAGCTAATAAATAATCTTATATAAGCTTTTTATAGTATATTGGATTTTTAAAATTATGCATAATCAAAAAGAGTTTGACTTAACACTTGGCAGGATTCTTGCTTTGACAAGTGATTATTGGGGCGTGAGCTTAAGGTTTAATGGGATGGGTTTGTGGTTGGGTTTTTGGGTATGAGCTTAAGGTCTGAGACTGAGTTTGGATTAGATTTTTTTTTTCTCATGATTGATATTATAGATTTTTCTTTGACTTTTTATATGTGCGTATTTATCTTTATTCCATTACTTATTATTCCCATATCATTTTTCTGTGTTAAATGTAACTAATGTAAAAGGTATATATAAAGATAGGGTTTTTAGAGAGATTGAGTTACTATATATTCTATTTTTCAAATGTTAAATGTAACTAAGGTAAAATGTGTTATCTAAAGATAGGGTTTTGAAAGAGATTGGATTACTATATATTCTATTTTTGAGTGTTAAATGTAATTAATAAAAAATTTTGAGTATTAAATGTAATTAATGAAAAGTGATGCAGATCAACTAGTTAAAGATAAAATTTTAAAAGAGATTGAGTAGATGGGGTTTTCAAAGAGATTGAGTTACTATATATATTCTATTTTTCAAGTGTTACATGTACCTAAGGTAAAGTGTGTTAGGGTTTTGAGAGAGATTGGGTTACTATACATTCTATTTTTGAGTGTTAAATATAATTAATGAAAAATTTTTAATGTTAAATGTAATTAACGAAAAGTGATGCAGATCAACTACTTAAAGATAAAATTTTAAAAGAGATTGAGTTACTACACATTTCAATGTAAGTTTGAAGATTTTATTTAAAGTTTTGTTTTTTTGTGAGATTATTTATAAGTGTGTTTTTGTATGAAAGCACCATCACAAATATCACAATAATAGCTATAATATCAATAATTATATATTTTATAAAATAATATTTATAATAATATAATTACTATTGCATATCTATTTTATAAAGTATTCTCACTTCAATTAAGAAAAAAAAAATTTATCGTTCCAAAAGTATCGCATGAACAGTAAATTAGTAAAAGATTAAAAAATCCTAAATATTGACTAAATTGTTCCATCTTATTTGAAAACTATTTTCCCATCAAAAGAAAGGACTGTTTTCTAACCCTCTCTTATCCAAAAGCTTCCACGTCGGAGACAGAGCCAAGAAAGTTGGCTAAGCCAAGCTTCAAAAGGCACAGCCACGAAGCCGGGCCGAAGTGGGGACCGTTGCACATTTACGACGCTCGGTATAATTCCAAAGCATTTGGAATATCCATATCTCTTTCACCTACAAAAACTTTATATGTAAAATTCAATATTAAATAAATAGTACTACTCTATAGATTACGAAATCAAATTATTCGTGGCCCTTTCACCGCCAGCCTGTCACCTCTCTTTCCTCCAATCTGGCACAGGGTTTGGGAAAAGTCAAAGAAAAGGGTAAAATTCGGAATTTAGCCATTGATATCAAGGTTAAAGGTGGAATTTCATTTCCACTGTTTGGTGTTTCTTTGTTTCCTTTCATTATTGTTGTTTTAATAATTTTTGTTAAGAGAAGATTCGGATCTGTGGCTTGGATATTCTTGGCTTATACTTGGAATCTTCCCTTAATAATTAATAATATATATATCCTGTCGACATCTCCCCGACTTCCCTCTCTAATCTTTAATATTATTATTATTATTATTATTATTATATGCCTTTCTCCACCTTTGAATTAAGATCAAGGTCTCTTGCTATCTAAATTTATTGCTCTTTTTTTTTTCATTTTATTAATGAGTTTTCTTTGCTAAATTAATAAGTTTTAAGATGAACTTTTATTAGTTATTACAAAATTAAAATGCACGGTCTTGAAATTTTTTTTTCAGAAAAAAGATGGGAAACTCTTATTATAAGCTTTCAAAGTTAGTTAAATTGCTTTAAGAAATAGTTTATTTATTTGATTTATTTATAAATTTGAAGAAATAATGTAAAATATTCCCATGTATAATATTCTAATTTCGAGTCTATTTGATTCGTATACACAATCATTGGGAATAATAAAAGATGGTATCGAAAATACGTGTTAGTACAAAATTAAAATTTTAACTGTCAATTTTAAACGTTGAATATGCTTTAAATGCGTGTGCGATGTCAATTTATAAATAAATAGTTTTCAAGTTAAAATATATACTTTTTGAAAAAAAAAAATTGAAGTAAACTTCAGGATTCGAACTATTCATAAGTCCTAATAGTTTCACTCCATCTTAGAAAATTGAGTTCATTCAAGAATTTATAAGATGCAATTTTAGTTCTATATTAGTCGATTACTCCGTTTTAAATTGATTATTCAAACTAATTTATACTTTTAAAAGAATGCAATAAAGAGTAAAGAGTAAATTAAAATTGTGTAATATTGGTGATAGAATTTTGAATTTTGTAAAGAATTTAAGAAAAGATATTATCCTATGCGTATATTTTCTACGAAGTTGTTGATCAAGTAGTATAAATGCTTAATGTTGAATACTTAGGTGAACTTGTTTATGAGCTATTTATATATTTTATAGTTAGGCGAAGAAAGAGCGTTTAGAGATCAAATTTGGCATGGAAGTTATATAGACGGCCCCTACATATCCAAATTAATCGAATTTGAAGATATTCTAACTTAATTATGCCCTTTGGCTCATGGTTTACGTGTAATATATATCACGCACATTTTAATATTCTACTCAACTTTTTTGTCCATACTCGACTCTGATTTCCCCCCCGCCCTCCCCCTTTTTATACTACTCTTTTCTGTCTGTTTTACCACCGGGTAGCTTCACTTTGAGTCAAGAATATAATAATAATAATAGCCGATATATTGTAAAATTAATCTATTCTTGTATCCAAAAGGAAATTCCATTTTTAAGTTACGTGATAAGAGTAATTTTTTTTTTCGAAATACATCTCAAAAAAATTGTATTTCATTAAAAAATATGAAAGTACATAGATACCCTTAACATTTTATTTTTATTGTTACTTTAGTTTGGTTTTTACATAATTTCATTAACTAAGTTAATATCATGTGACTCATGACACTATACTCAATTAGAAGTTTTAATTATAGTAAATATAGACAATAAGGATTACTTTTATTGAATATATATGATCTTATTTAAAAGCTAGGGACACCAATATATGGATGTCTACATCTTAATTATGCAATAAAAAGATTGTGTGTTAATTTCTCTTTCATACCAACTTTTCATTTTTTTAATAAATATATGTAAAAGAACAAATATTGATAATATTTTTTATATTATAAAAATGGACATCATTGTTCATTATATCTAAATTGTCATCTTAAATATTTATTATTAAACATATTAATAAAATTTATCCAATTTTTTTAAAAAATAATTAGATGAAAATTTTTTCATTAAATGGATTTTTCAATAAATAAAAAAGAATTAAAATTTACATTGAAATGCTTTATTTTGGGAATTTTAATTAATTTTACATTAATGGGAAAAGTAATAAACTCTATGTTAACTGTGATATTTTTTGCACATTGGACAAACTTTACATGTTAATGAAAATTAGGGATGACAATGGGTATCTTTTAATAGGGTGTAAGGTATGGGTACTCTATATTCAGGTTTGGAATGAGTTCTGATAGCAAGTTTAATGAAAATTTTGGATAATATGCACTGTATTAGTTTCAGTTATTTGTGCAAATGTAACTCTATATTAAAGATATTATTATTATTATAAAAATAGATTAAAAAAGCAATGTAACTTTATGTTCCACATATAATTATTATTTAATATTAATATAAAAAGACAAATTGTCAAGGAAGAAATGAGGTGTACGTTGAGTTTTCAAATAAGGACTTTTCCCTACCTATCAAACATGTTATTTGGATTAAAAACATATAATCGTGAGATTAATTTATAGAATGGAGAAAGTGATTGCTAGATTTCTAAAGATTATCTTATACAAGGACACATATAAGTAATTTGTTGCAAGTTCAAGTTTGATAAGTTTGTCCTCACACATGACATGCGTAATTAAGTAAAAAATTAATAATTTTTTTAAAGGAGAATTTGAATTTTTAGATATTGATCTTTCATCAGAATGACATTATGGCATACGAGTTGTTGCATATTAACTTCTGTTTATCTGTCAATGGGAATATCCTCTAGGTAAGGAAAACGGCATACCTATATATATATATATCTCATAATGGAAGATCTTATCCCAAAAAGAAATTATTTATAGAACTACCAAACATGTGAACTTGTTTTTGGTAAGACAGAGACGAAGAAATTGAGGAAATAACAAAAATGCAGCATATTCCGTTTTGGGTTCCTTTCTGCTTACAACCAAGAGCTTTTTCCCTGTTCAAGAACTCGCCATCCATCCTTTTCACAATCTTAATTCGTCTTAACCACAAAGTTATAACATATTAATCGCCAATTAATTTCTATGATCTCTTTCACGCACGAATACGCTGCTTTGGCTGATGGATTCCTCAATCAAATTCAAAACTTATATAACTTAGGACAATGAAATCAGTTTTTGTTTTGTTAGATATGATATGGGGCTAATGCTTTCGCAATGTCGGTGCAATGCTAAGCATATACCTTAAAAGAATGTTAAATTGACAAATCCGTGGTGTTTCAAGAATTTGTTTCCATTCTCTGCTTTGGTGGCATGCGAATCTGGGTCACCTGATGACAAATCATTTATAGTTAAAGCAATATCAAACTCGAGAAAAGAAGAAGCATATGCTTTAGCCTTTACCTACAGATAATATTATTTGATCAGTAGATGTGGATGGTTTTGATTGTTTGGACTTTTGGAAGAGGAGAAATTATGTCTTTGATTTTTGCTTGGACAAGCGTGAATATGCATATGCCTTGTCCAAATGCAAAAACCTAGAAAATACATCTTTCATTGGGAGGGAGGGATTACAATATTGGTGTTTTACCTATAATATATGAACAAAGAACTCCCTCATTTTCTAAAACAATACTCCCATCTCTTTTAAGAAGAAACAATTTTGAGTTTAAATTCTTCAAAAGAAAAGTTCTTGTTAGGATTATTGCTCAAGTTGTTTACATGCATAGAAGGGTTACAGATGATCTTGTTTGGTTGGTCACTGGGCAGGGGCTTGGGCCAATCAATTAAGTTGAGAGAGTGAGGCATGCATCATTGGGTTAGATATCAACAGACACAAACAAGGCTCTTGCGATCATATATCGGGGGGTTCAATACTAAGCTAAAGTCCATTGGAATAAATAAAGAGAAATAGGCAGGATCGGAGTCCATGCGCTAGCCTAGCCCATTGTTTGTCAATTAAAGAAGGGCATATTCAACTTGCTAACGTTGCTCTCAATTACCCTTGAAATAAACAAAAGGTTTATATAAACAATATAGGCATCCTACATTTTCTTAAACAAAATTTAGGACGAGCAAAGCTTCGGATTTTGATGCAAATGACATGTATTAATTTTACCATTTGTTAAAATTCCTCACTCTGGCATAACCTTTTTAGATACTTGAGTTATTATATTTCCAATTATGTTGCCAAATACATTTGTTGTATATTAAAGATATCAATTTTAAAATTATAAGATTTTAGTTATTAAGTTATATTCTATAAATTTAGTTGAGTATAAATAAAATATATAAATATCTAAGGAGAGTATGTTTTATCATTAAACTAAAAAATATACGTATTATTTTTCTATTACACATTTTCAGGAAATACCTCGTCAAAATATCAAAATAATCAATTAAACGTACAAAATAAATAAATAAAAACTGAACATGCACAATTTTTTTTTTAAAAAAAATAGCACAAATAGGTCTCATAAAGAGAGTGGAGAAAATTGCTGAAAAAAAAAATTGAAAAACTCGACACGTGTGCTGGACGCTCTGCACGTGTGCGTGGGATTGACCCACGTGCATTGTTCATCTTCATTTTTCCCAGCTCGTGAACAGTTTGATCCGCCGTTAGAGCCCCGATTTAAGCTCTGAAATGCTTTTGGCCTATATTAACAGCATATAATCAATCCCAAACGATTTTGGCCATTTTACTTTATGTTAATTCAAATCAAAACACATAAATTGAGTAGATTTCAAGCCTAATTTAAAGGCAAACACGTGAGTTATGAACCTTAGAATTGCAACACCTAATTTGATGAAGTTGTTGGGTTTAAACTAGTTTTTTTTTTTTGTCTCAATAACAACCTTTAGTCATCAAGAAATATAACTTTAAGGTAATTTTACAAAAATTACATAAATTCATAATGTTCCTAATTTCAAATTCTTAAAACCTATGACTCTTAGAAAACCCAAGTTTTTAAACACTTTCAACCAATTGCACCTACATAATTTAACCAAGCTACTATATTATTGGTAGTATATCATCAATTAAGCATGTTTAAAATTCAAATTGCACTATACATAAAGGTTTACGAATTTCAATGATATAATTACACAAATTCGAAAATCACACAAAACCTTCCACGTAGTTACGATTAATTCATGTAATCAGCATATATTAGTAGTTAATTAGTATAATAGTGATTTACTCCCTCTCCAAAGCCATCTATTCGTGTTTTGCATATAAAATTAGAGATTGAAGTTAGAGTTTTTAAGGTTTTTAGTCCAAATTAGGGTAACCTTGATATCTATTGATAATATTGTGTATAATAAATTATACTTAATTTAAAATCCACCATAGTAGACATTTAGAACACATAAAATGTACTTAATTTTTGATACATGACTTTGGTACGGAAAAAAACAAGCACCAAAATAATTGTCGGTACTCACTACATTAGAATCTTATCTTTTTTTACAACTCTTTAATGAGTGAGAAATTAAGCGTGCAAAGCAAGAAATAAGACTTAACCTTTTTCTGATATAGTGAATTAATCTCATCCATTATAAGATTTAAGGTTTTCTTACTCAAGGTTATTCCATTAAATGACATAATAGGGCTTAACCAACTCTATTAGATTGCATTTTGAATTATAATATTATCTCATTATCTAGACTTAATTATTTTGAATTTAATTTTTATAAAATATAAAAATTAAATAATATAAGTTTATACTTTAATTATTTGGAAAATCTAAAAGCAAATAGCTATAAATGATATTAAGTGAAGAATATATAAATTAAGTAGCCAATAGTAATTGTACTGAATTTTACGACATATTATCTTTTCCTTTCCTTTTCGTTATTTACTTTTGCTTTTTGTCACGTATACATGGGCACACTCAAAGACTCTGTTATAGCAAATATGAGAAGTTTGTTTCTTCTAAAGACTCTGTTATAGCAAGTTGTTAAAAATGGTACGAAAATGTTGTCATACTAATAATAATAATAATTATTATTATTATATTGAATTTTAATTTTGAAACCTAGAGAGTGTAAGAAGCATTCTTGGTAAGTGTCGCTTTTGTTTAGATTGGACATGTATTAGTATAAAGGGATCAGTTGTTATGAGAGATCGGGGACCCTTTCTTTGCTGCCTTAGCACATAATTGGAGTGTCAAATCAAGGTACAAGAGTTGGGTGTTAGGCCTGGGACCATTTGCAAAAGCTCTTACACCGACAGCTTACTACATATCCAACAAAGAAAGACAACATTCAAGACCAACCAACCACCTTGTCTGGACCTCAAATTTTCACGTTTATTACAAACTGGTTTTCTCGCAAATCAAACCATTTTTGGCTTCATTTTCTTCTTCTTCATGCTATCAGCGAACCTAGATTGCTTTACTGATACATTGGGATTGACGACATCAATTAAGAGATACTTTTTTCTTTCTTTCTGAGTTTCATTTTCTTTTTTTTTTTATTTAAATCTAATAATCTTTTGAGAATATATATATATATATATGTATCATTTTTTTCTAGGTCCTGGTACGTAGGAGCTACCTATATACCAAAATTTTCTGTGTTAAAATACCTAAATCTAATTTCAAGTGGATATTGATATGTAATGATGAATAATGGTTGCAATGCAATTGTCAAGGAAGCATTCCTGATGTGATATAGCATTAATGAACTTGATGTGAAGCTTTTCTTCACAGAAAATATGGATGCAAGTATATTAATCCTACATAACTAAGGTTTCTACTCACAACACTAAATAATAATAATAAAAAATAAATAATATGAGATGTAAGATTATTATGAAATGCAAAAAAAAAAAAAAAAAAAACCAATCCTTTCATGTAATCCACAAGATAGTAGAATTTTATATGCACACACAAAAAAAAAAGGGATGGGTTCATGAATGCAATAATCATATGTTTCATTTTCGTATATACCTGCACATGAAAATTCTTATTTCGGCCCTTTGGGTCAAAATGTCATGACCTGAAACAGCATATACTATTTTTTTAAAAAAATTCTGAAATTGTATATACTTGATTTGCTTTCTTATAATGTATTTCAGTTTATAGTTGATGTGCCAATACTCCTAACTTTTAATTAGAGGCATTGGTAATGAAGTTTAGATGTCGTAATTTTGATATTACCTATCAAACCCATTGCTTTCTTTTAATCACATTCATTAGTCCGTCGGAAAACCCTCTGTTACATTAATTGATGTTAATCAAACCTTGGACCTAGACATGATTAGACATCAACTTTAATGAACAAAGTACAATGCTAGGAACCTGGAATTATGGCTTAATTTGGCTGGTTTGTGGTTAAATATCAATCACATCTTTTCCTTTGAAAATTGTGTTAAGGGAAAATGATATATATCAGGAAAAATATAGATTTGTTTCCATATAATCCTTCATTATCTAATCTGAATTCATTATCATGAAGAAAATATAGATATAGTCTTATTAATGCTATTTCTTTTAGTTTAATTAAGGTTTTTTTTTTAATTGAGAGAATGAGACTTTGACTTTTATTTTTTTAAGTAAAAAATCATGTACTAACCAATAAATGAAATGATTGGATCTTTTTTTAATTTTAATTAAATTGTACGTTTATTCAGTCTATTTTTGATCTTTCAATTTTATTGATAATAGAGGTTTACACCTGAGGCTAAGGTAGTTATCAACTTAATTATTGCCTTCCTTAAGCTTATAAATTGATGTGTGATCTAGAAAGGGAAGAAAAAGACTATCATCAACTTAAAAAAAAAAAGTTGAAGGAATCAGTTTTATTGAGATCATATCCTCAACATTAGACTTATCAGTTGGTATAATATTTCTCTACTCAAAAAATTTGATTGGAATCTTTTCATCACAATATAAAAAGGAAAAATCAAATTCGGATGTTAGGACACAAGGCCTTTTCTTTAAGGACAAATAATCAAATATTTTCTTCATTGAGAGGATTAAATACTCATTCATATCTCAAATGAAACGATTGAGTGATTCTATCAAGTTCTATGGGTTAGAAACAAAATAGTTTTGCTCCTGCTTACTTATTGTCAACTTTTTTGGTGTGACCCCTTTCCTTTCCTATTGCTACAACTCTTGGAAAGGCATATTATCATGTATCTTGTTTCTTTATTCCTTTCGTCTAACACAATACTCGAGAATACTAAAGAAAAGATTTTCCAATCTTGTTCTCTTTCATGTCTACTTTCTGCTTACTCAATTGCAATGTTGCCTCAACTTTCACTAGAGCCACCTTCTTTACAACATCCATACATGTTTCTAGATCCTTATTAGTCTCTTGCATTAGTCAAAATAATAATAATGACTTGCCTCTTAGCTTGGCTCAGGTCATATACGTCATCAAAGTTATGTAAGTAATAATAAGATTATTCAAGTTTTTTTTTTGTTTTGAGAAGCAGGTAATGTGTGGTTATATTCCATGAAAAAGAAGGGATGAATTATCCCATAACAACCAAGTCAAAAAACCGCAGCAACACCAAAAAACGACCTGCGGTGGAAGAACCATACGGGTAGACCTACAGACGACATATATCTTACCCTGAAGATAAACAAAAGAGACCTTACAAAGAGCCTATACATCATTCCTATACAGGTGAGAAACCTGTACAAGAAAATACCCCAGCAGCACTCAGGAGGCAACGGCCTTCAACGACTTCAAAAAGGACCTTGGCATGTCAGCAGCCTCAACAAGGCCTCAAGATTTAAGGTTTTCTTAATAGTAAAAAAAAAAAGAATTATTCTCTGTTAATGTGTAGCAAAAATCCGAACAAGTAATTAATTTCTGTAAGAATATATATATATATATAAAATCAACCAGCTTGGAGCAATATACAGCTCCCTAGAAAGAAAAAGGCGAGAAAGGAAAGATCAGCCGATTAGCCATCCGGTGAAGCATGCATGTCTTGATCTCCTCTAGTCACGAGGAACTGAAGGAAAAGGGTAATGGGGGACTAACCTAACAAGAGGAAATATCCCCTCCCATAAAGCCCCCAACAATTTGCCAGGTTGTGCCTCATGGGGAGCCCTAGTGGCAAATTATTTAATCTACCCTTTTAACTTTAATCCCACGGTGGAAGCAATGAATGTATAGAAACAGCACATATAGGTTGTCGGGAGTTGGATGCAGACCTCTGAAATGAAGTACTTTTATCATCTAAAAACTAACAAGACGTCTATACATGGATATATAGTATATATTTCATGGTGAGAACTGAGAATTACATACCCATTTTGGCATTTTCCATAATTCCATCTTCCTCAGTCAGATGTAATTAATGATCAATCTAGCTAGCTAGCCATGGAATAATTCCATATGCATGCCGTAAAATGGACTTGAGAGATTAACAAGGAAGAAGAAGAAAAAAATAATTCCATACTGTTTGGATCAGTCGTTGCTTCAAAAAAAAGAAGAAAAAAAAATGCAACACCAAAATTAACTGATAGTATATATAAAATGATAAACTACAAAAATAATCCATATTTATGAGAAATTATAATCACTTGATTCTTTCTCACGAAACAACAATAATTGCTTGTAATTATTCTAGACACCTTCTATAGCTGTAACTATAATTATGATACGTCATAGAATTCAAATGCTTAATATAAAGTATCCTTCCCCTTTCTGCACATATATACACATATACACAGATAATATATGTGTATGTATATGTATATATATATATTCACCAATGAATGGACATGATATATATAATCCTATACAACACACATGACTTTTCAAATCACACAGCACAAGAAATTAAAGATTACAGGAACAAGTTACCCTCCCCTTCTTGCACACCAATGGAAGAACAGTTCCTATGAAGCAGCTCCTCTATCATTTGCAGTGCAAGTCTCTCCTCTTCATCCATCTCCCCTCTCAGTTCAGGCCCTGCTAACCCTGGGGACTTGGAAGGCAATGTATTGGCAGACATTTCAGCATTTCCTTTTTCAAGTTGGACAGTCATGACCCAATTGGCATCTGAGCTCTCTCCTGCCCGCTTTTGCCACACTCCTATATGAGAATTCTCAGTGTCAAGCCTCAGACAAGTCATAGAAGGAGAAGGTGCCTTGCTACATTTTCTAAGCTTGGCATGGAGGAGTTCAGATAACTCATTTGGAGGAGATGAATGGGAATTTTCAGTGCCTGCTTTTGGGTCCCCACTTGGTGTTTGTGAGATGGGGAAGTTCGTTTTCGCATTCCTGCCACTCATTAAGATGGCTGCTTGATCATAAGCTCGAGCTGCCTCTTCAGCTGTTTCAAATGTACCTAGCCACACCCTCCTCTTTCTGCAACAAAAATACATCAAAGTTAAAGAGAATAAAAAAGATTCAATACGAGAATTTTGAACATTTAATTGTATGTTTTTGCCACTGCTGTTTCTTCTTTCCAATAATCTTCCCCAACCAAAAAGGAAAAAAAAAAACAAAACTCAGAAAAGCTTGTAGGTTTTGACTTACAGTAATGGGTGGCGAATTTCAGATACCCAGGAGCCCCAGTGTCGCTGCCTGACACCTCTAAACTTCTTTGATTGCACCATAATTAGGAAACAGATGGGGGTTTTTTTTTTCCTTTCTCTTTTCGCCTAACTCAAACAGATGGAGAGTTGAAATTGGAATAGGTACGGACAAAGGGTCAGAGAAGATGCATCATATATGGAGACGGATGAAGTACATAAGAGCTCAGAGAATTAGATATATGGGGGAGATGGATAATCAGTGGAAGGTTTAACTGAAAAGATGCATTGTCGGCGAACAAAAAGTCATGTACTAAGAAACTTTCATTTAACATCGTCACCTACGCCTTCATTAAAATTATATTAACCTACCAAATAAATGACAGGGGCTTACCTTGCAGAATACTCTGTCATCAGCTGCTTCTCATGCAATATAATTCCATGTGACTGAAAATAATGTAAAAGTGACAGTGATGGGACAAATTCTTCATCAATTATACTCAACCTATGACTCCTTGTTTAAGACCATCCGTAATACTGCAGAATCAAGTGTAAAGACAGGTTATTATCGAAGAAAATTAATGGTTTGGACAATGATAAATGGTATATGGTTTTAGCTAATTAATCTTGTTTGGTTCTTTTTGGAGAAGTTTATGAACTTCACATGGAGGAACTATTCATGTGGGCCCAGGGATTAAAAGGAAGTTCCAAGGAACCAATGAGCTGATTGGAAGATGTTGCTAGACTACCAGATAAGGCTGGGGGATTTGGCTTATTGATCGTCAGCATCAACTGCTAGGAAGAATGCCGACTGATCAGCTTTGTTCCACTAAGGACTCTGAGTTTCGCAGCTCAGATCAAAAGTGCAACCTCTTTGCAAATATGATGACCTAAGTTATATCTCTTTTAAGAGAAACTGACTACTCACCAGGCAAGAGAAAAATAATATAATAATCCTTGCACACGAGTGTAGGAACGATGGGGTACAACATCAGATCTTATGACTCTCACCAAATTCTATAGTAGTCTCCCACATCTGCTTTGAATTGGCAACTCTTTATATAGATTTTTTGAACTCACTGTTCTGTCCATTAATTTTATCAATTAATCAGTTGAATCAATCGGCATGGTTTTTGTTCAGTCAAGGAACTTTTTTAATTTCCCCTACAAGCCTTGCTTAATGCTATAATTCAGAGTTTTTTTTTTTTCATATAAGTAAAGACTATAACCTATAAAAACTAAATTTGCGGTTCAAGGAGCTATGGATAACATAGAGAGACTTAACTGGAAGCACTTGGATCTGCAACCAGTTAATTAACTCTCACAAACAAATCACATGCTTGATGATTTTGGACAGCTTTTAAACTTTTTCCTTAGAAAGAGCCGATGGCACTTATATATATGGGAAGGCTAGAGTGTCCTACCATGATGAAGTCTAATGTGTTGAGCTTTCATATATGACTCAAAGTCTTACAACCAATGCATGCCAGTACATAAGGTTATTGCTGTTGTCGTGGCTGAATCAGAATCACTCAATTACACCCAAATTAAAGCACATAGAAAGAGGTTAGCAATTAATCTTTGATTTTGCCTGATCTGCCTTCTGAGATCAGTAATGTTCTAACACGACTTCATATCCCGACACAAGTTCATTTGATCTGCATATTCTACAAGTTGCTTATAGATTAGTTTAAACTACCTAATTAAGCCAGGTCTAACAGATAAGTTTCTCAACACCCCCCTCCCTCCAAAATAAAAAATAAAAAAATAAAGAGAGAAGAATAAATGCTCATTTCTGTGTCGTGATGCAGACTCCTGACATTTCAGACTTTTACATACAATCCAGCGGAAAATCTGTTCGATCAAAATTAATGAAACGCTAATGTTTAACCGAAATGAGAAGGTATGGCAGAGGAAGTATGTACTGAATACAGATTTGATCTTTCCTTGCAGTTAGAGAAACGCCCTGCCTCTACCTCACTCACCATCAGCTCATAATTCCCGTGACCAGTCCAACAAAGCTCACCCAAGAAGTTGAGAAGATAACAATGTACTACCTTGATTTGCTTGGCTAACAACGAAACAGGAATTGATGCGCCTAATTACCATATTGATGATGAGGAAACAATTGGACCCCATTACAGCTGGATGGTGAAATGTCAAAGAATAGAGCAGGGCCATCAACCTCAGCTTCCATACGCCAAGGTACTGAAAGATCCCTTCCAAATAAATTGTAACTAGCACATCGCATGTGCAACCTCTAGTCCTTTTTCTTTTTTCTTTTTTCCTGGTTGGCGCCTTGTGGTTTACCAACCATTTCTGTCATCGAGTCATCGCTCTAGCTAGCATTTCCCATTGTATGGCTGGTGAGTGGTGAGACTCATGTGATCTAAATTTAGTTACTTGGTATAAACTACATAATAATTACCCAGGACTTGGAATTCAGTTAAATTTTATGGTGTACCAGTATTACATTCATGGGATTTTGTAACCTTCCTGGGTAGGAAAGTGAGAAGAGAAGTAAAAGCCCTTGTTCCATAAAGAAGTCATTTAATAATGGACAATATTATTGTCTTCAAGAATTTCCAAGAGTGCTAGAAACAGGAGGTACAGTTAAGGCCACAGCCAATAATGACTTTCACTGCATCTCCATTTAAAGGTAGCCAACATGTCTCTCTTCGGATGGGAAATCCCCACCATTACTGAAGAGATCTCTTTCTCTTGCCATTTTCGTGACCCCTTCTCTTGCAACTTTCGGATCTACAAAGGTTGAATGTTAAAATACGAAGTCATTCTGCTGTTTCTGTATGATCTGTCACACGATTGAAATTAGCTCTAAATTGCATGGTTGCATCTCCTATGGCTGCGTTGCACCCTGGGCTAGTGGGGATGCGTAGGTGGTGAACCACTAGGCACGTGGCTCGGCTCTGATCTAGAGTTACAGCTTCACTCTCCATTCATCATCATCTAACTGGTTAAGACAAACCATGTAGGCTGTAGCCATGCTTTTTTCTTTTGAAAAGCGATTTTTTTAGCCCCACCACCGGTATGCCATTACAAGTTTGTAGCCATGCTTAAGCAAAGAAAATAATATGTAGCCATCTTGGCCTGTGTATTTACTAGGTTTGTGAATTTAGCATACGCCACGAATCCGAAAGCAAAATCCACATGCATGACATGGATGTGTAGCCATTGAATGAATTTCGTTCGCAAATGGGATCCCCATTCTTTGATCGGTCAAAATACAAACTAGTGGCTGAACAATGTGGTCCAAATGACCCAGGAATAGTTTTCAGCATTATTATAGCACCAATCTCCAAGTGTGAATCGTCCTTTTCTCCTTCTCCCCTTTCTCTTTCTTAAAGAGTTAAGTCCCCTGCAAAGGGAATCAACCGCAACCAGGTCCTCAGAAAAATGCCTCCTGCTTTTTCTTTTGGGCTTTGGCTTATCATAATGTCATGTCCCTCATTTGGTTCAGTATACTTTCGGAAAAAAACTTGTAGAAAGATTGAACTACTGTTACAATGTTTTATAAGCCATGTAAATATAAAAAGACTTGAATAAATTATGTAAAAGGAAAATGTTGAGTTTTAGGTTGATTAGAATTTTAGATCTCATTTGATTAGGATTCTTGTTTGTGTATAATATTAAGTAGTTATATAGTTTTAAATTTTTTATTCCACATCGAGTTCTAATCACATTTTACTTTGGACTTTTTTATTATAAAAGTGGATATCTAAGCTTTAGAATATTGGTGTATTTTTAAAATTAAAGGTTATGTCACATAATGAAAAGTTATCTTAACTCAAAGGTTATGTCACATAAAGTGACATAATGTGACTATTGGATTGTAAGAAGGTTAATTTTCATATGAATGGTTATGTCTCTTGGTCAAATGACTTCCAAAAGTTATGAGATAAATTGAAAAAACATGATAGCTTAAAAGTTTAAATATGAAAAGTTATTGTTTTAAATTATAACTCAAAAATTATGTTTTATGGAATGACTAGTTATCCTTTCATAAAATGATTATTGAAACAATACTTTTATCCAAAAGTTGTGTACAGCAAAATATAAAAATGTCTTTTAGACAAAATTGTACCTTAATGAAAGGATTGTGTCCTTGAAGAAGAGACACTTGCAAGCCTATATAAGGGGCTTGTTGCCAACCATTTTGATACATCAAATTAAAAACAAAATAAGAGCAGAAAAATCAAAAGTAAGAAAAGTGTTGTGTTCTATTAACATAAACACTTAAGTTCCCATCAATACAAAAGCATCCAAATTCCTTATAAACTACTTGCTGTAAAAAGTAAGCTCTAAGGCTGAATAACTTTGCAAACCTTTAGGTGTATCTAGCGGTCTACTCTCATAAAGTGCAAGACGAAGTTAGATGTTGGTTTCTATATCTCTAAGGCTATTCGCATTATTCCCTTTTGCATACCGAGTGGTAGAAGTGAAATAAGTCTTCAAGATAGCGTCTATTGAAAAGTCTGCTTGGAAATCAATTTGCCAGTTCCTTGAATTCCATCTAAGCCTTATTTGCACAAACAATTTTAAGACTTAATTTTTTGTGGTGTTGGAATTTAATGGCTTTCTTAAAAGTAATACACCAACATTGTCAAGCTAAATCGCCTTGAAGGAGGAAACTTTATTCATTGGCAAAAGATTGATTGATTTGATGGTGAAAAAGAATGTGACAAAATGGTTCCTTATCAGATTATAAGATAAATTTTCTTTCCTTACTTGATATGGATGATATTGTATTTAATATGCATCGAAAACGTATATTAGTTGGAAAGAAGGATTTTGTTATATTCATATATGATCTTGATATGAATAAGGTTATTGTTGTATCTTCTATAATTGACATACTTCTCCCATCATGGAAAGACACTAAGAAAACTCTAAAGTGTAAGAAAGAAAAGATGTCGCTCGAGGACCTTGGTAATCATATTCAAATAAAAGAAGAAAGTTGCAACCAAGATGAAGTTACAAATAAAATGAGAAAGATAAATATCCCAACATAAACCATCTTGAGTTGATGAAGATCCATGTGATGGAAGACACAAGGCATGGGCATGTGACATTCCTATTATACATTAAGGTATAATGATGTCACTATATAAATATTATTAAAGTCCTTGTGATAAGTGGACATGTGGCATTCCTATTATACATTAAGATATAATGATGCTAATATGTAAATACCATCAAAGTCACTGTGATAAGTGGACATATGGTCTTCCTATTATACATTAAGGTATAATGATGCCAATATATAAATATCATCAAGATCCATGTCATAGGTGGGCATATGACATTCCTATTATACATGAAGGTATAATGGTACCAATATGTAAATTTAAGGTCTTGATATATGGTGCATTCTCATTTCATCATCGAAGGCATAATAGCGTAATATAAATATTTAATATCGTTGATATGGCATTCCTATTATGCAATAAAAGTACAATGATGCTTGTGTGAACATATACTTTGATGTGTTAATTTGACATTTCGATTGAATATAAAGGTACAATGATGTCAATTGAGAAAAAATGGAATGTGTGTAAGCTGATAAAGTCCTTGTATGGATTAGAATAAACACTTAAACAATGGCATCAAAGTTTGATAAGATTGCGCTAATTAATGGCTACAAGATCTAGCAATCTGATAAATGTGTTTGTAGTAAGTTCTAAGTGTCATCATTTGTGTATATGTGGATGACATGTTAATCTTTGGTAGCAATTTTGGAACTAATGGAAGACACAAAAAGGTTCTTGTCAAATAATTTTGACATGAAAGGTATAGGTGTGGCGGATGTTATTTTTGGTATAAGAATAATGAAAAACAATAATGGCATAATATTGTCTCAATCTCATTACATTAAAAAGATTGTAATGAAGTATGGTAAGTCAGATTGTATGCCAATGACTACGCTTTATGATTCTAATATAAAGCTAATACCTAACAAAGACAAGCCAATAGTACAAAATAAATATGCAAAGGTAATTAGATACCTAATGTATGCCATGGTTTGTACAAGACCAGATATTGCTTTTGTGATTGGGATGCTAAGTCGGTTTATAAGCAATCCAAGTAAAAAGTATTGGTATGCTGTTCATAGAGTGCTAAGATACTTAAAGAGTACAAAGAATTATGAAATTTGTTATTCAAGTTTTCCTTTAGTTTTAGAAGGGTATACAAATGCTAGTTGGAACTCAAATAGAACGGATCATACTTCTACGACTGGTTGAAATTTTACAATTAATGGGGTACTATCTCTTGAGGTTGTAAGAAACAATCTTGTCAAGTGAACTCCACTATGCAAAACCTAAATTTATAGCTTTAGCATCTGCCACCCAAGAAGTAGAATAGTTGAGAGATTTACTCTATGAAATTTCATTGTGGCCTAAACCAATGGTACCAATTTTGATACATTGCGACAATGAAGTAACTGTATCAAAGGCATATAATCAAGCATATAATGCAAAGAGTCGATATATTGGACTTCGATATAGCATTGTAAGACAAAAAATTAGTGATAGTATAGTCACTATAAGTTATGTGAGGTTTTGTGAACATTTAGCGAATCCGTTTACTAGAAGTATGAAAAAGGACTTGGTAATAAAGACCTTAAAAGGGATGGGTTTCAAGCCTATCAACTAAATCTCCAATGGTGGGAGCTCACCTCGATACTTGTGGCTGACCTGTAAGTCTTGGGTACTGACCATTCTACCACATAGATGATTGTAAGTACTAATTTATATTTTTCATCCCAAGGTGTATAGTGCTTGGTTCTATTAATATGTAAGGTAAGGTTGAACAAAAGTTCTTAATAGACCCATAACATCTATATGTTGAAGTACTATAATTTCGGAGTATTTCGATGGGAGTTACCTATATGAGTGGAAGTATGGCCGCTTTTAGGAGCTAAAGGCTTGACTCTAACAGCACTCATAAATGGATGCAAAACACAAGGCCATAAAATGTGTTGGCAAAACTAGATACAAAGTGAGCAAAAAAGCTTGGGTGTGTTTAGTGGCTCGACTAGTCAAATGAAGAATTGATGGTTCAATGCTTGGTCAACCACTTAATTCAGACTAGAACCAATCACACTCATTAAGTGATGGTTCAAATCTACGAATACTTTCATTTATGCACAAGGTTCCCAAAATTGTTGGTATTTGAAAATTTTGAAAATGGTGGGAGATTGTTGGTGTATTTTCAAAATTAAAGATTAAGTCACATAATGAAAAGTTATTTTAGCTCAAAGGTTATGTAACATAAAGTGATATAGTGTGACTATTGGCTTATAGGTAGGTTTTCATGTGAATGGTTATATCTCTTGGTAAAATGACATCTAAAAGTTATGAGACAAATTGAAAAAACACTATAACTCAAAAGTTTAAATATGAAAAGTTATTGTTTCAAATTATAACTCAAAGATTATGTTTTATGGAATGAATAATTATTCTTTTATAAGATAATTATTGAAACAATACCTTTATCCAAAAATTATGTCTGGTAAGATGTAAAGATGTCTTTTAGAGAAAATGATGCCTTAATAAAAAGATTGTGTCCTTGAAAAATAAATACTTGCAAACCTATATAAAGGGCTTGTTGCCAACCATTTTGATAAATCAAATCAAAAATAAAACAAGAGCAAAAATATCAAGGGTAAGAAAAGTGTTGTGTTCTATTAACATAAACACTTAAGTTTCCATCAACTATAAAAGCATCCAAATTTCTTATAATCTACTTGCTGTAAAAAGTAGGTTCTAAGGCCGAATAAATTTGTTAACCCTCGGGTGTATCTAGCGGTTTACTCTTGTAAAGTACAAGACGAAGTTAGACGTTGGCTTCATTGTATCCCTAAGGCTATTCACATTATTCTCCTTTGCATGCCAAGTGATAGGAACGAAATAAGTCTTAAAGATAACGTCTATTGAAAGACTTACCTTAAAGTCAATTTTGTCGGTTTCTTAAATTCCATCTAAACCCCAAGTGGATCTTTAGGCTTTAGAATTGCAAGTAGTGATTTGAAAACTCTAGAGAACGGGCACCTTGTAACTCTATCTTTTGCTCTAAGTGGAGTTAGAGTGATTTGGGTGAGTGTTCTTGCTAGGTTATTGAGAAAGAGTGTGCAAAGGATATTGGGTTGGTTTGGGGAACCATACATGTCAATTTATTGTACGTTAATTTCTCAATAATAGAAAAACAGTTTCACTCCATGAACGTAGGTAAGATGCCAAACCACGTAAATTTTTGTATTTTTTTATTTACTTGATTTATTTGGGTTTTATCTTTATTGTTTCTTAAGTAATTTTCATAGCAAAAAAGAACCACAAAAAAAAAAAAAACCAAAAGAAAGAAAACAGTGGATAAGATAAATGCAAGTCTCTGCCTCAAAATTTTTGAAGCTAAAATTGCTACTTGCAATATTAACAGCAGCTGTGACGGAACTACTAGAGAAACCATGCTAGCATATTTTTAGAACCTAAAATTAATACTCAGAAGCTGACAACTTTATATAGGAATGGAAGCCATGCGCTGAGCAAAAAAAAAGTATAGCTATGCGGTGGAAGTGCAAAAGAGAGGAGAAATATCCTGTATGATACGGCAAATCTATACTGTGATGTATCCATTTCTTCAGCCTAATAAGCTATGGAGCATGACAGTATGTAAAAGCAAATGAGTTCATACAAGACAGAAATATGTTGGGGCAGTACACCCCAAAAGCATATTCCTACACCCCGTGAAATGTAACATGACTGACGATGATATGGTGCTATTACAAAAACATAAGCTTGAGGCACAAAAGGACCATGAATTGAGAGTTGAAGAAAACAATTAAAACCTCAAGAAAGTACCTCTATCATAACAAGGACCTTGGATACAATTCATGTCATTATTATAGTTTTACATCCGAGAGCAACCTGCATAATTTTTCAGAGTAGAATTCTCCTACAATTTCATAGCAAAGAATAGGAAGTACCTGTTTCAGAATTTTTGTAAGATACCTAAAATTGGAGGGTTAGAGGTTCAGATTTGAAACTTCAGAGGAAAAGCATTCATCAAAAATATGCTAACGTAACTTAGACTTAAATTGAGGTCTCTCGTAACAAAAAGATCTACACCTGGAGCTATATTGTTGCCTGTTGGGTTGGGTTGGGTTGAGGAAGTCGAGGATACTTTAGAAATTGCAATATTGAAACATACCCAAAAACACAGAGATCTAGTCAAGTGATTCGTATCAAGCTTTTCCTCCGTAAGACAATTAAGTATTGAGGCATGTTTACAAAGTACAAAGCAAGGGTTTTTCCTTTCTTTTTTTTTTTTCTCAGCCAAAATAAGATTTCTGTTAATAATCTGAATTGGATACAATTCTGGTGAGAACCAGAAAGATTGAAAGTACAGGTCTAAGGACCTGTTATTGAGAAGTGGCTTTCGGGGGGAGATTCCCCACAAAGACTGTGACGTTTTCTTCCTATGGTATTGTTTTGGGTGCCACCAATCGTTAGTCACGATGGATTCCTTCTGGCGCCGATTCTCTTTTGGGGTGCTCCCTCACCTAATGGTGGAAGATGCGAATCCCTAATCGTTTCGAGTTTTTGATTCATGGTGGGCACAAAGGTAACTTACTTGAAGCACGAGATGATGCCTGTTTTTTCTTTCCGTTGGGTCATACGAAAGCAAAAGGAAGCATGTAAGCAACTAAATGTTGCAGTATAAACAGAGTCCTAAACCTCTCATAGACCAACAAAAGAAGAACAGAAGGCGGTAGGCGTTTCATTACATAGCAAGGATTTAAATCAAGAGAGAAGCAGACAACTCAGCTGTTGAACTGCAGCTGATAGCCTTTTTCACATGCCTTACTCTTTTAGCTTGGAACCTGCTTGAGGAGAGCTCTGCAATTTTAACAAAGGGTAGCAGAAATTATTACTTTGGAGACGAAGTGAAAATAGAAAATACAAACAGGCATTTGCACATGGCCAATCTGGCATGGTAAGAGACATTATAAATAGGAACAGATAACAATTTCTTGGTACGGACAAAATCACAATCCTAATTTAAAAGCCTCTTCTCATTCATGCTGGTCTTCAAAGGCAAATTATAATTCTTCAATTAATCAGTCAGAAAATTAACATAGTGATAACCAGAGAGCTTTATTCTCAATGATGCGACAAATCTTCTGTTACAATGACAGCAGCAGAAGTGTGTGTTCTTCATGGCTAAAAGTCCAAAGTAACAATAAATGTCGACAACAGTATGTAGGTGAAAGTTCTAATTGCTGGGCTCCATGGTCATCATGAACATGAAGCATAGAGAATAAAAAACCAGATGAGCTAAGTTCAAAGAAGTTTGCATGGACATCCACATGATCAAGCTGGTTTCACTGCAATGGAATCTGACAGATAGAGAAGCACAACTACGGATACCTGCATGTGCACCATGCGATCAAACCATCTCCCGGTTGCCAAATAAGTAAGCAAACAAGTCGCATTTCAACCAAACAATTAAAATCCAAACTAACTACTTACATGCATCAAATAAGGTATGCCCACTATATATTACTATCAATCTAATCGGTCAAATTAAACTGCATATTTTTCTACAAAATTAAGTTTCTAATCCCCCCCAAACCCTAAATTTCTGATCAAACAACTCGTAACTAGGACGCCCCAGTTTGCTTAATCCTCGATTGCAGTCTGTCTCCCTTGACTGGAACCCCTTAAAACTTGAAAGACTTCAATTGTAAGGAAATATTAAGAACTGGGCTTCTTTTCAACGAAGAAAGCAATTGACTTGTCGCAAATATAATTACTACTAATAATTAAAAGCATCAAATTGTAAAATATTATTGGAGTGGTGATAAAGAAATTTTATGTATGTTAAGTTTGGGTATTTTGAATATATAAATATAACAAAGAACTCTTTATTTATTGTCAATTGATTTTTTATTAAATATTGATCTTAAAATTTAAACATAATAGAAAACAGATGTTATACTCCTGCTATATATGTTTCTCTTTATGATAAATTTATTATCTTTATACTTAAATAAGAGTATTAAAATAATAATAAAAACATATCTCATTTATTAAATTAAACATATTTTAAAAAATAAAAATATATTAAATTTAAATCACATCCCATTTTAAAAATTTAACAAATATAAAAGCTAAAAAGTATGTTTAGTGTCAAGAGGATGAAACGGGCCAGTATGGAAAGAAGTCACTCGCCGAAGGGAAAGCTTAAAGCGGGATGCATTCGGACATAGTACCGGCGATGGGCCCTAAATCACCGCTCGCATTATTTACGGCATCAGGGCATCAGCCCACCTCCAACTGATTATATAAATATTTAGATTAGAAGATAAAAAGTACTCCAAAATAAAGACATTGTTTGTACGAAGGAAGGGTCTTCGTCTTCGAAGGTTGACGTTTCTCTTTCTTCATTTCCAGTGTCCAAAGACTGACGTTTCGCTTTCGTCGGTATCAGTATGCATGCTTCTTTTTCTTCTTCTTTGTTTTTTTTGACCAAATCTTTCTTCTTCTTCTGGAAGGGTGTGGAAACGGGTGCTGCAAGAAATGCGGGAAAAAGATTCTTTTTTTGTTTTTTCTGCTATTCTCCTCTGTCAAGCGACGTCGTTTATTTCTCCTTCACAATTCCGTTGAAATTTGGAAAGTTTTCCTTTTACCCTCTACTTTTATCTAATCCTTCAAAAGTCGCTTTTCTTTTATATTTTTGTATTTCATTCTATATTTTGGATGTTTTGGGTGACTTTTAAAATGGGTTAATTTTAAGGTTTGGTGAATCAATTTTAAGATTTTGTGAATTAATTTTACAGTTTGATGAATTGATTTTAAGATTTTGTTAATCGATTTTAAAATTTAATAAATTGATTTTAAAATTTTATGAATCGATTTTAAAATTTAATAAATTCAAACTCTAGATAACAAGTAATAACATTTACATCAAAGCTCTATCTTGACAATCCTTCGAAACAATTTTGCAACAAACTTGGTCTATGTACTTCACCCATGCTCAGTTTCAGCTCGAGGGAGTATAAAAACAGCACCCACACCCATAAGCACATCAGAAGCTGCGACACCAAGAAGTACAACACAGAAAACAAACGACAACAAAACAGGAACTGCGTTACCAGCTAGGATAGCAGAACACAACCAGTTGACTTTAACAGCAAAACAAGGGTTGCAATAGAAGAAACACGACATGTCCATGAAAGCATCGAAACACAAATTGAGGATACCAGAAGTCTGAGAGTGGCAGAGCCTATAGATAGTAACGTTAAGAATAAGCAACAGGTCACATGTGCAACAGTTCAGGAGTAAATCAAGCCAAGTACCGCTGGAAGCTTTGGTTTAGAGATTGGATTGTAATTATATCACCTTTATTACATATTGTACCATTAGGAGAGTTCCCTTATACAGAACTCTTCATCAAATGTACTGCCTACAGATACAAAAGAGAAGAACTCACTCTTCACTCAATCCTCAATAAGGTACATTACTTTCATATCTCTTGTTTCTTCTTCCTCTCTTCTCTTTCTCATATTTTCATCAATTAATTGGTGACATGACCAGAGGTGGTTGTCAAGGTCTTCTTCCATGGATGGATTACAAATATATCATTACAAGTCAATCGATTCCTTTCTTTTTTTTTTTTTTTTACTTCATTTCAAATCTACTCTTTTTTCTTTTCCTTTCCTTTTGGGTTTAACTCATGAAGAATTGGAGGATTCTCAAGGGAAAGAAGAAGTTGAGTACTTTTGTTTAAATATAATCTCATATGTGGATTTTTTTATTATTTTTTAAACAAAAAATATTACTAAATCTCTCAAATATTTTATGATGGTAAGGAGTTTGAATTTCCTTGTGCTTGGTTTTTCTTTTATTAATTTATTATAATTTTTTTGAAAGGTATTAATTTACTATAATTAAGTTTAATTAAGTTTTACATTTTGTTTATTTAAAAATTATTACATCATTACATTTGAGTATTTTATTTATTAATTAGTGTATGATCTTTTTATTTAAAAAGTAAAATTTAAATCTTCTTTTACTAAATCTCAAAAACAAATATATCACACTGTCTATTTTGTACATGTAAACACTACCTTATTATAAAAATTGCCATGGTAAGTTAACGCAATGGAGTTAACTAAGTCATTAATAATGTCAATATTTTCCATCTAATTTAAAAAAAAAACTTATTTAACTCAAATTAAAAAAAATAGGAACTTAAACGAAATTTTTGGTATAGTTTGATGGATTTTTTTCAACATTATGCCTTACATAATTAACGTGGCATTTTTCTATTGGTTCCAAAAATAGTGATGGACCCACCTACCAGTCAAACCGTTTAAAACTACCAGTCTTCCGCTTGGAGGGAAATCCCCTGAATCACAACCCAAGCTGAGTTTTTCGCTTTCCGAGCCATGAGATCTCGTCCAAAACCACTCAAAGAAAACCTTCCATGGAACCAAACCACAACCCAACTTGCCCCTGACTCAGTCCCATCTAGCCCACCACCACCAAAACTCGCCACGCCACCATGCTTAAAGGCAAAAAGCTCAAGCTACCCGATCGGCTCGGCAGCTTAGTCGTCGGATTTGACGACAAGGATGAAGATAGCGGAGGTTCCGGTTCGGTTTTCGAGTCTGGAGAAGAGCTCGAGATCATTCAACCGAACGGATTTGGGTCGGGTCGTGAAAGTGAGACTGATGATGATGGTGAAATTGAAGAGGACGCAATGGTGAAGAGGAAGGTGAAAGTGGATGGCGAATTGGAGCAAAAAGGGAGGCAGAGACACGAAAAAGACGGGTCGGGTCATGTTTTGGTAATGAAAATTATTCAAACGGATGAGAAAAGGTCTGATATTGAGTATGAGGTGAGAGATTTAATAGGTTATAAATAATTTGCTTCCTTTAATTTCAGTTTTTGTTCTTAATTTTTTAATCCAATATTTTCTTATAATTCAGATATCTCAGAAGGAGGTAAATTTGGAAAAATTGCAAAGAATCGCTAGCACAGGGCTTCCTGATGGAGGAGGTCTGCGTGCAACAGTTTGGAAGGTAATTTTTTCAGTCATTACCTAATTATTTTCTGCATATGAAAGCAAAACTATTCTGTTTTTGATATTTTAAATTAACAGAGACTTCACATTAGTATTCAGAGAGCTTGCATTGCATCTATTTCATTGATCTATTTGATGTTTGAACGGTTGGGAAATAGCAGTGCAATGCATATGGATAAGTAATCAAGTAGGGTATTTTAATTAACATCGAAGAGAACACAACCAATTTTTGCCTGAATCATGCCCTTTTCGCACTGTGTGATTAATTTAACCACGGAACTGTCGTTGCATTGGCTAGCAAGACACTCTGCAGAGTTTCAAAACAGAAGGATTATATTCATAAGAATCATAACTAGAACCTAACTTGTAGGCTCTATGATGTATGGTTTATACTGTTACCTGAATGTTTCAAAGGCATAATGACAGAGTTTGAATTGTTCATGCTTTATATTCAGCACAAGTGTTTATTGTCTTTCAATGTTTAATTCTCGCAGCTGCTCCTGGGTTACTTACCTCCATCTCGGGACTTATGGGAAAAAGAGCTGACTGGAAATCGACAAAAATATTCTAAGCTGAAAGAGGAGCTTCTGTTAACTCCTGTAAGATACTGATTGCCGTGCAGTATATGCCTAGTCAAGACATCTTTTTATATACTTTGCGGAGAATTCCTTACATGTTAATATCAGTACCTGTCGTTAGTACCTTAGAAGTTTCCCTCGCACTAATCGTGATATTGAATCTAGTCAGAGCTTGCAAGGATTAAAGAAGAAGCTTTGCACTCTACTGAGCATAATGCTGATAGTGATACTGATGGACCACTTACACGACAAAAAATTTCTCATGAAGATCACCCTTTGAGCCTTGGTAAGTCTAGTGTCTGGCATCAATACTTTGAGGTAAATCTCTTCTCATAAGGCATCACTTGATTTTTATACGCTATGCTTTAGCTGATGTTTATTATAATGGATACATTGGTTTCCAGCATACAGAGATTGCAGAACAGATTGACCGTGATTTGCAACGCACACATCCTGAAATGAAATTCTTCTCTGGAGAGTCCTCGTTCAGCAGGAAACACAGGGTACATGACTTCTCACCTTTTCCTCCCTCCTTCTATGGTGTTTTTTTCTTGTCATGACACTTTGTTCAATCTATAAGCACACCAAATTTCGAGAATATAGGGTATTGCTTTTCTAACCAATAGATTATCTAGCATCTATGGTAGCAGTCCTTGGGGTTTAACTTTTCACTCAGTGCTGCGATGCGTTTCCATTGACAGGAAGCAATGAGGAATATTCTTCTCCTATTTTCAAAACTCAATCCTGCTATTCGTTATGTCCAAGGCATGAATGAGGTCTTGGCACCATTATACTACATATTTAGCACTGATATAGATGAGCAGAATGCAGTAAGAATCATACTTTATTCTTTTTTACTTTGACTTAAGAACATTTATGGATCCTTGTGTCTTTTGATCCTTGGTCATTGATGGTACTATAATTGTATGATTCTCTGTATAACAACATCTGAGTTGTAAAATATTTATTTGCTGGGTTGGATCAAACCTATGACAACAAATCTCTTCCCTGAGTTTACTTGTGACTACTTTTTGAAAGCAGGCATAAGTTCTATAAAAGTTAGTTTCTCTTAAAGTATCTAAAGTTGCTCAATCAACAGTTTTTCTTACCTGGCATGGTTTTAATTGACTGAAGAAAGGTGCTAAGTTAGAATTTCTGAACATTAGAAAGGGATCTCTATTTTTGCATGAGTTTAAATACATATTCTCTCAGTTACAATGCCTCACCCATATCTTCACTCCCACTTCATCCATGAACACTTCCCTTTTCTGTTAGTCTTTTATTTTGTTTACCTGAACTTTACTTTTATTTTTCCTTAAGGAACAAAAACGAGGGTTGGGGATTGTTTAATAGTCAAATTTTCTTTTATTTGGCCAAAGTATTTTTTCTGTCAGGGGTTGAACATCATGAGAAATTAGTAGAGCAAAAGAAAATGCAGTGTCTGAAAACTCAAGCAAATAATTAATAGCTTGGTTGCTAATGATAATTAGTTTTAGGTGTTCATTCAATTCCATTGTGCAGTCTAATGCAGAAGCAGATAGTTTTTCTTGTTTTGTCCGCCTCATGAGCGACTCAGTGGATCACTTCTGTCAGCAATTGGATAATAGTTCTGTGGGCATACTTTCTACTCTTTCCCGCTTGGCAGAGTTATTGAAAGCCAATGATGAGGAACTGTGGCGGCATCTTGAATTCACATCTAAGGCAAGTTTAATGGAATTTTAAGATGTGTTTTATTAGGCGTTCAAATGTTCAACACATGCCATATATATCAATTTTTGATAAGATGCATAACATGTTTCTTTATTTCTTAATCCCCTGTCATTTTAATTTCTGCTTGGTGTCAAGCTGCATGAAGCTATCCCTCACAAGTTACTATCATTAACTATGTAATCTTGTTCTACTCTGCGGACTCTCTGTACAACGTCCATGTATCTCAATGAGCAGGTTAAGCCTCAGTACTACGCGTTCAGGTGGATCACTTTGCTACTTACTCAAGAATTCAATCTCCAATCTATCTTAAGAATCTGGGATTCTCTTCTGAGTAACCCTTTTGGTGTGCAGGTCTCTCTCTGTCCAGCTGCCTTTGCTAATAGTCCTTCTACTGAGTTTTCTAGGGGTTGATTCCTCTTTCTATATCATCTTCTCAAATTTAAACAAGTACTTAACAGCGAACTGTCCCTTTTGTAGGATATGCTTCTACGTGTTTGCTGTGCCATGCTGTTGTGTGTGAAAAGCAGGCTTTTGAGTGGTGATTTCGCAGCTAACTTAAAGCTATTACAACACTACCCTGATATTAATACAGAACACCTTCTACAAGTAGCCCGAGATCTTAGTCCGGACACCTCTTCCTATCGTTTGTCTTTGTAAATTCACATTACATGCACTTTTGTAGACAAAAGGTATCTCTTTACATGATTTGCAATCCTGAATGATGTTTCAGCTGTTGTACAAGTTGTTATCCAGAACATTTTCATCATATTTTTGAAGGATGGAAATTATTCAGTAATTAGACTGAATTTACCGCCAATTCTCTTTTCTTCTCTCTCTGCCTTTTTAATTTTTTCTTTGTGGTAAATGAATAAAAATGTTATTGAATTTCCAGTATAAAATCTCATAAGAAAACTACGAAAGAAATATTTGAAGAAAAAGAGTACAACAGTAAATGAGCTTTACTGGAAAATAAATATTTCCTCTCACAGTTTCAAATTTCATTCCAGTATTTATACAAGGGTTTTCAAATCAAAGATTAACCGAGCTTAGATCTAGCCTCTGTAAAATAACACTAGAAAATAGGATCTGAAATCTAACAAGAAAATGAACCAGCATTGATTCTTGAGAGAGTCTCAACAGTAACTAAAACAGAAACTTGAAACATATAACAGACTCCTTACCAAAACGACTTCCTATAGTGCATTTCAAGCACCTAACACTAACAATAAACTAAAACACAAACTACATCGTTTTGACATCTGCCACAATCTTCTTCAATCTTCAAATATCGTCGACTCCAGCCACATAACAGATACTCAGCTACTCAACTACTAGAAAGAAGATTACTCTTTCAACACTCCAACATAATCTTTGATATGAAAACTCCTAGAAGTGCTCTTAAGTACTCAAACCTTTCTCTACTCAAATTCTTTGTAAAGACGTCAGCTAGTTGCTCATCAGTATGGCAATACTGAAAATCAATCTCATTATCTTTGACAGCCTCCCTTAACGAATGATACTTGACCTTAATATGCTTGGTCCTTCCATGTTGAATCGGATTCCTTGCATTAGCCACTGCAGACAGATTGTCAACACAAATCACTGTCCCTGTAGTTTGCTTAAACCCCAAATCATCCATTAGCTTCCTTAGCCAAATGGCTTGATTAAAAGCAACTGCACAAGCAATATATTCTACTTTAACAGAAGATTGTGCAACAACCTCGTGCTTCTTTGAATTCCAAGTGAATATAGCACTCCTAAAAGAAAAACAAAACCCACTTGTGCTTTTTGAGTCATCTAAAAGAACCAGCCCAGTCGCTGTCACAATACCCTATCAACTGATTGCTTTCTTTCTTCTTATACACCAGGCCAAAGTTCAAAGTACCTTGAATATACCTCAAGATTCTTTTTACACCAGTAAAATGGAAAACATAAGGGTCTTGCATAAATCTAGACATCAAACAGGTAGCAAACATTATGTCAGGTCAAGTAGCAGATAGGTAAAGTAATGAACCTATAATGCTCATGTAGATCTGACCATTAGCTTTTGAAAAACCATCTTCTTTGCTAAACTTAGCACCAAATGACAGAGAAGTGCCTACTAACTTGCAAAGACTCATTTGAAACCTTTTAAGCAAATCCTTTGCATACTTAGTTTGATGCAAAGACACCTGATCCTTGGCTTGTACAACTTCCATCCCAAAAATTAACTCATCAATCCTAAATCAGTCATTTCAAACTCACATATCATTTGAGACTTAAACTCTGCTAGGTGATGGTTATCAGGACTAGTTATTAGAAGATCATCCATATAAAGTGCCACAATAAGTAACACAGATCCTTCAATACTTTCACATACAAGGTTGACTCACTAACACTCCTTTAAAAACCTTGTTTCTTGAAATGTTCATCCACCCTTTCATACCAAGCCCTCGATGCCTGCTTAAGGCCATACAGAGCTTTAACAAGCTTACAAACCTTATCCTCTGATCCTTTCTCCACATAACCTTCTGGTTGCTCAACATAAATGTCTTCTGTTAGGACTCCGTTCAAGAATGTAGACTTGACATCTAGATGATAAATTCTCCATCCCTCCCTAGCTACCAAGGCTGCAATCATTCTGATTGTATCGTGTCGAGCCACAGGTGAAAATATCTCATTGTAATCCACTCCATATATTTGTGCATACCCTTTTACTACTAATCTTGCTTTATACTTATTAATTGACCCATCTGGATTCAGCTTAGTTTTGAAAATCAACTTTAGCCCAGTAACATGCTGGTTATCTAGTCTATCAACAAGAACCCAGTTATTGTTTTTCTCTATCATCTTCATTTCTGTATTCATAGCTTTCCTCCAATTTTGATCAGTATTTGCTTCAACAAAACTTGATGGTTCACTCACAGCTAAGTTGCATCTGCTATAGATATCTTGCAAAGTCCCGGTACCCCTGACAACATTTCTTTCATCTTCTATATCAAAAGAACTATCAATCTCAGCTTCAAACTGATCTCCATTACCAGTAGTGACCTTATCAGAACTTTCTATGTCAAAAACTTCCCAATGCCAGTTGTAACCTTCATCAAACACAACATCTCTACTAATAAAAACCTTCTTTGTTTCAACATCATACAACCTGTAGCCTTTGGATCTTTCACTGTAACCAATAAAAACAGCTAAAACTGATTTTGCATCCAATTTTGATCTCTTTTCATCTGGTGCCTTTGCATAACAAACACAACCAAAGATTTTCAGATGAGCTACAGATGGTTTACATTCAAACCACATTCATAAGGAGTTTTGAAATTCAATACCCTGGTATAAGTTCTATTGAGCAGATAATTTGCAGTGTTAACTTCTTCTGCCCAAAATACCCTTGGTAGCCTTTTCTGAAACAGTAAACACCTTGCCATCTCAACCACTATTCTATTCTTCCTTTCTGACACACCATTTTGTTGTGGAGAATAGGTAATTGTCAACTGATGCTCAACACCAAACTGAGCCAAAAATGCTTCAAAATCAGCAACAGTGAATTCAGATCCATTATCACTCCTTAAAGTTTTGATCTTCATCTCAGCTTGGTTTTTAGTTATTGCCTTAAACTTGAAGAAGTGCTTTAAGGTTTTAGACTTCTGCTTCATGAAAAAAAATCCAACAATACCTTGACCAATCATTAATAAACAAAATATAGTATCTGCTATTGTTCAATGACAAAGTTTTCATAAGACCACACACATTTGAATGAACCAACTCGAGCTTCTTTTTAGCCTTCCAACTCCTCTCCTTTGGAAAATGCTTTCTGCATTGTTTATCATACTGACAAACTTTGCACAGCATGTCTGGTTTAACTATTTCAGGCAAACCATTAACCATCATTTCTGAAGACATTTTTATCAGTGAACCAAAGTTCACATGCCCCATATGTTTGTGCCAAACATCAAACAAATCCTGCTCAGTATACATAGCACAGTGTTCTGCATCCTTTAAATTCAAAGGATAACAATTGTTTTTCATTTCTACATTTAATATCTCCCAACCAGCTGAGTCAAACACTATGCAGAACCTATCTTTGAATAGTAAAGCATAGTTACACTATGCTAGCTATCCAACACTAAACAAGTTTTGATCTACATCTGGTACATATCTCACATTAGCTATATGCCTTATATCTGACACAGTCTCAACTGCTATAGTACCAATACCAGCAATCAACAATAACTCACCATTTCCAATTTTAACTCTAGCTCTAAAGCTAGTATCCAGATCAGTAAACAAACTCTTATTGTCAGTCATATGATGAGAGCAAGCACTATCCAAAAACCATACATCATTGTTACTTGACTCTACAACTGAATTGGCAACAAACAGTAGTTCTGCTACTTCCTCAGTCTTTTCAGCTACAGCAGCCTGACCTTGAGCATCAGACTTTTTGGCTTGACAAACCTTTTCTACATGTCCTAATTGCTGACAAGCTCTGCATTTCACATTAAGACGGTACCAACAATACTTGCCGGTATGATTCTTTTCTTGCAGTAGGGACAAGGATCAAACCTATCTCCCTGTTTCTTCTGCTTATCGTTCCCAGTCTTACTCCCTTTACTTTCATTCTTCTTTGAACTACTAGCTTTCACCTTCAAGTTTTTAGTCTTAGCTATAAGAGCATTTTCAACAATATTCTCATTTCTTATAGCTCTTTTCTGTTCTTAAACTGACAAAACATTTATCAACTCAATCACAGAAATCTTAGTAAGATTTCTTGAATCTTCCAGAGAAGATATCTTGGCTTCAAATTTTTCTGGAAGACTAATCAAGAATTTATTTACGACTCTTCTCTTTGTAACCTCTTCCACCAATAATCTTAATTCATTAACCACCTTCAACACTCTATCTTAGTACTCAAGAATACTTTCACTCTTCTTCATCTTAAGCAGCTCAAATTCTCTAGACAGATTTAAGACCTGAATCATTTTAGTCCTATCATTCCCTTGGAACTCCTTTTTCAATGCATCACAAATAGATTTTGGATCATCAAAATTAATTATTCTAGCAAAAATAGAATCTGAAACAGCAGATTGAAAGCATGATAGAGCTTTATACCTCTTAGCTACCTCCTCAATATGCTGTTTGATTTGCGCCAAGGTTGGATTTGCATGCCGTTGAACTGGTGCCTCACCTAATTCAACAACTTCCCACAGATCAAAAGTTTTCAAATAGGCCCTCATCTTTACTGCCCAAATCTGATAATTTGAGCCAGTAAACTCTGGAGGAGTTGAAGTGGAAAAACCTGCAGTAGCCATCAATTGAAGAAGAATCAAAGATCTAACACTTTCAAGAGAAGAAGTTTTAACTCACAGATCCCTCAAGAAGAAACGCTCTGATATCATATTGAATTTTCAGTATAAAATCTCAGAGGAAAAGTAAAAAAGAAATATTTGAAGAAGAAGAGCACAACAGTAAACGAGCTTTACTAGAAAATGAATATTTTCTTTCACCATTTCAAATTTCATTCCAGTATTTATACAAGGGTTTTCAAATCAAAGATTAACCGAGCTTAGATCTAGCGTCGGTAAAATAACAATAGAAAAAAATATCTGAAATCTAACAAAAAAATGAACTAGCATCGATTCTTGAGAGAGATTCAACAGTAACTAAAACAGAAACTCGAAACATATAACAGACTCCTTACCAAAACGACTTCCTATAGTGCGTTTCAAGCACCTAACATTAACAATCAACTAAAACACAAACTACATCGTTTTGACATTTGCCACAATCTTCTTCTATCTTCAAATACCATTGACTCCAGCCACATAATAGCTACTCAGCTACCAGATGCTACTTAACTACCAAAGAGAAGATTACTCTTTCAACAAATGCCATTGATCAAGAAGTAAAAGATATAGCTCTAAACAACTTTTTTGATGATCTCATCCGGTTCTGAAGTTTCCCACGAGCATTGTCATAGACTCCATTAAATACAGATTTGCCAATCCTACTTTTAATTCCTAAAACTATAATGCTTGTTCCATTTTTGTTAGCTTTGTACTATTTAGTGAGTTGACCAGCTGAATAACTAAGGAGGTTAGTTAAATAAATCAAGTTTCACGAATCACAACAATGAAAATATAGCTCTTCCTCATGCGGGCTGAAAAATAAAATGTCTCAAAATAATTGAATCAGAAAAATCCTTATCAAAATAATAGAACTAAGGAAAGTTTTGTTCGGTTTTATAATGAAATATAAAAGAATTATTTATAAAGATAGTCTATTCTAAACCTACTAATAACGTAAATAAATTAAATAAAGAACCAATTTAATATTAAATTTTTTTAGAGTGTAAGTAAAATAAATAGTATAAAATTAACTATTCTAAAAATTAAATTTATCTGTTGTGTAAGTAAAACAACCAACAAGTAAGAAAAATTTAAATAAAAAAAATATTTTAATTGCTTTAAAATATTTTACGTGACTGTTATTTTTCTTGGCAGCTATCGGACCACGTTCATGCGGACTGTCCCATGCGCGTTTATCTGTGAGGACCGTGTACGTACCGCTTTTTTACTTGTGTGGTTCATATCCTAAGCTAATTCTTCTATTCCGGAAACTTGGAAAAAGTTTCCATATCACCAAAAAAGAAGATAAGAAGCTCATCGGAAAAATACCAAATGGCTACTCTTGTTAGCTGTCATTGCATCGAGGATGAAATTTGAAATCTTTATCTGAAGCAGCACGTTTAGGCCCTGGATCCTATAGACTCTGGACCATAATTCAACTCAAAAGATAGGCTTAGAAAGATGCATCCTCTGGGGATGGTCCATGTTGCAACCTCGCAAATGGTCATGATTAAAATTAGCAAGGCCCATTGCACTTGGATTTCTGAGCGTATCTTATATTTATGCTCACAACTGAAAATAGTTGCCAGGTAAGAAAGTAGTAGTGAGACTCGTTGGAAAAGAAAATTCTTGCTGCCACGTCATCCGTTCAAGTCATTTGCTGGATGTTATTAAAAACTCAATTAAGAAAAGAACAGCAAGGAAAAAATCGCAAAGACTTTTCAGTTAAAGTATCATCTGCATTGTCAAATTAGTGCGTTAGTGGTGCAGAGATTGACTGGCCGTTAGGCAGTGAAACGCGGTTGCTTCTACGTGTGACGCAATTTTGAATTTTCAAGCATGAGTTGTTTATGCTGACCCTGTTTTGTTAGCACTAATTAATGGATTCGGTTAAGGAAATGACGCAAGTTGTAACATGCCTAGACAAGGACAAGGAGTTAAAATAATTTCAAGTGCTCTCGTTTCAGCCATTTCCTCCTTCCTTTCTTAGCGGCCGCAAATAAGCAGAATGTAGGAAGGAAACAGAGACATTTAACCTTGGATGCACATTTCCATTGCAAGTTGAATTGAATAAACACAGGAGGAAAGGAAAATTGGGAAAAAAATAATTCACCTTAGCAGTTGTAGAAATACATGAAAAGAATGGAGAAGGATCCAAATTGTTGAGGTTGAGAGCTTGCATGCAAGATGGACCTACCACACTTGCAGGTGCTGGTAGCTTGTGAAGATGGTTCTGCTGAAATGTCAGTCAGTGCCATGCAATGCAGCCAATGCATACATGGGTCAGATTTCCACCCTCTGAACCTTGTTAGTGTATATAGCAGAAGGGATTTAATGTGTTTGGCAGTGTATTAAGTTATTTCGAATGAATGAAGATGAAGAAGCTCTCTTAGTTCACTTTTCTCCGTTTTTTCAGATTAAGCTTCAGTTCTTTAATGCTCTTACTCTCCCTTCTGAAATTGCATGTTGTCATGTTTTGTTTGCTTAATTACAACACAAATAAAGAAAACTACAATAATGCGTGCTGACCTATCATCTCATACGCAAAACAGCCAGCAATGATTCGCATCCAAACGAACAAGTTTGCAGGGAATAAGAAGTATATGAACCAGTCTACTCTTACTCTCTTGGTAAGCCAGAGAGTTATTCATGGCTCTGTTCCTTGTAACTTCCCAGAACTAAGGCCAATTTATCTTTTTCATCTCTCTTGGTCTGTTCTTTCAAAATTCAGCCTGGGACAAAATACTGTTTGTCCCAATCACCGCCTTCCCCCCAAAAGAAAAATCACAGCCTAGTTGTTAAGAAGGGCATATTTTATTTCCATTCTATACAACCAAGCCACCACTACCCTTGCTGCCGTGCTAACTTCAGCAGATATATAATAAAATCAATTTTGCTGGCATAACTAGCTAGAATCCATACCATATAAGTTTTACGTGCTAAAGCTTAGCGGTCAATATTTTAAACCTGTTCAACTCATTCTACGTGCTTGCATTGCTCTATGCAAATTTTTAAGCAATTTCTACGAAACACAACTGTCTCTGACCCGTGATTTCTTCATCCAGTCCGGAATCTTGTTCTAGGGCTTTTATTACTTTACCTTGTTTTTCTGACTTGGTTTGTACGTTCAAGTTTTCTTAAAGCCTTACGCTTACAGTTCATTTATCAGCGGTGTTTGTGTTTGTCTATGCCTTCTCTTCTCAAGGATAGATTGCTATATAGGTCCTTAAGTTTTTTGCAAGAGATAGGGAAAAGCAATGGCACCTTTTCTGCTCCATGGGAAACTTAATGTGACGATTTACGAGGTTGATGGGCTTTTTGGAGCAAGTTGCTGCACTGTTTTCTGCAAGGTATACTCCTTTTGAATGGTTGATTAATATTATCAGTTGGTGAATCTGTTGTACAAACTACAAAAAATGAATGGTTACCAGCTTGTTTAGTATAGCACTTTAGTATGTTTTTCTTATTAATTTCCTGTTCTGAAATATATATATATATATATATATAGATAGTGTAAGCATTTTGAGAAGTGCAAAATGTCGTTTCTTCTGTTCTTTTTTGGTACATTAAGACTTCTTGAGTTTTCTTTTGCATGATCTGATTAAGGTGACCCTTGTCCATCCTTAAAATCTACTCCTCCACAAAGTTTTGAACTTGAGGCTTTCATAATTAAAGTCTCAAGTTCAAACCGTTAGAGTTCTCCCACAGGACCAAAACATCAACTTATCAGTATACAGGCAAAGCCTATCACCAATATGGCATCCTGCTAAAGAAGATTGTACAAGCTAAGAACTGTATAACATTCATGTTTACATGTAAAGACCAGAAGTTATTGTCTAAGAAGGCGCCTGATATCTACTAGATGAATGAGCTGCTATCATACTTCAGTTATACCAACTACCAAGTACTTAGAAATAAATTTCTTCTTCACTAGGCATTTAGAGGCTTAAAAGGAGGAAGACTAACTGCTGTTGGCAGAAATTCTCACATCCTAGCCCAAGAAGCAAAAACAAGTCGAGAGAAAATACCTAGCTATTTATCATATCTTACATACAAAGCTTAATTATGTTTGAATACCAAAAAAAAAATACCGTAGGCAGATCAGTACAGTATGCTTCATTTACTCTACAAAAGCCTTCTGTCAATACCTTGTGGCAGAGTGCAGGAGCAAACACTATCTCGCAAGAGCACTCAAGTCTTCTTCCTCCCAAGGGACATTTCTCTACAACTCTCCCCAGTTGTCTAGCCAGCAACTAGACCTAGAAAAAGGTTTATGGTCCAAGAATCAAGACAATATTTTATTCATTAATCTTTAAAACCAAAAAGAATAATGAATTGTCTAAATTTGGTCTTCCCTGTCCCTGATATTACTGATACGATTTCAGGATTTTGGTCGCTTCCAGAACGGCAAACACTGGTTTTCCCAAGTTTTCGGACATGTAGGAATCTCTATAGTATATATGTTCTGATAAAACGCAGTTGTCGCTCTGTTTCTTCAACACGTCCCTAGATTTTTGGTCATCTTTCTACTCTTTAATATTTCATTTTTCTTCTTATGGACTTGTGAAGAAAGTAAATGTAAAAATTTGGACAAATTCTGCACCGACTTGAACCTAGGACTATATTTTATATTTTTTCAGCTGTTTAACTTGAAGTGCAAGTTTTGATGCGAAGTCAACTAATCATTTAAAAGTTCTCTATTTATCTGACTTTTAAAAGTTAATGTTAAAAGAATGTTGTTCTTCCTTGCAGCTAGTGCAAAACATTGAAGAAAGTGTAGGAGTTGGGAAAGCATTTTCCAAACTGTATGTGACCATTGATTTAGAAGAAACAAGAGTCGGTCGGTCTAGGCTATTAGAAAACGAAGGCTCTAATCTACAATGGCATGAGTCATTTCACATATATTGTGCCCATAAGGCTTCCAATGTTGTTTTTTCTATCAAAGAAAATGATCCTATAGGGGCATCCCTGATTGGAAGAGCTTACCTGCCTGTTGAAGAACTACTAAATGGAGAAGAAGTAGATAGATGGCTTAAGGTTGTGGATAAAGAGTACAAACCTCTTTGTAGAGGGTCCAGGATCCATGTCAAATTACAGTTTTTTGATACAACTCGGCACCCTAATTGGTCTCAGGGAATTAAAAGTCCTAAATTTCCAGGAGTTCCATATACATTCTTCAGTCAAAGAGAAGGTTGCAGGGTTACCCTTTACCAAGATGCTCATGTTCCTGACAAATTCATTTCTGGAATCATCCCTCTTGCTGGGCGCAAGTATTATGAACCACACCGATGCTGGGAGGACATCTTTACTGCAATTTCTAATGCAAAACATTTTATTTACATAGCCGGGTGGTCTGTGTATGCTAAAATAACCATGATAAGAGACTTGAAGAGGCCAAAGCCAGATGGAGATTTGACTCTTGGTGAGCTTCTTATAAAGAAAGCCAATGAAGGCGTCAGTGTTTTGATGCTTGTTTGGGATGACAGAACTTCTGTTGAGTTTCTTAAGGAAGATGGAGTGATGGCTACTCACGATGAGGATACCAGACATTATTTCCATAACACTAAAGTCCATTGTGTTTTATGTCCACGCAATCCCGATCATTTGCATAGCATTGTTCAAGACATGGAGGTTTCTACCATGTTCACTCATCACCAGAAGATTGTGGTCGTGGACAGTGAATTGCCCAATGAAGAATCAAAAAGGAGGGTTGAGAGCTTCATTGGTGGCATTGACCTTTGTGATGGGAGATATGACACTCCCTCTCATCCAATTTTCCGGACATTAGGCACCGTCCATCGGCATGATTTTCATCAACCTTGTTTCCATGATGCCTCAATTGCTAAAGGAGGGCCAAGGGAGCCTTGGCATGATATGCACTGCCGATTGGAAGGGCCTGTGGCCTGGGATGTATTGTTCAATTTTGAGCAGAGGTGGAGGAAGCAAGGAGAAAAGGACTTGCTAGTTCATTTACGAGAATATGATGACATATTCATACCTCCATCTCCAGTGACATTCCCTGAAGATCACGAAACATGGAATGTTCAACTGTTCCGGTCCATTGATGGTGGAGCTGCCTTCGGCTTTCCTCACAACCCCGAGGATGCAGCTAGATTGGGTCTTGTCAGTGGGAAGGATCATGTTTTTGACCGAAGCATTCAGGATGCATATATCAATGCCATTCGTCGAGCAAAGAATTTTATTTACATTGAAAATCAATATTTTCTTGGAAGCTCTTTCAGCTGGAATTCAAAAGATCTTAAGGTTCAGGAGATTGGTTCTTTGCATCTTATTCCGAAGGAACTGTCTCTAAAGATCGTTAGTAAGATCGAAGCTGGTGAGAGGTTTACTGTCTACATTGTCATTCCAATGTGGCCAGAGGGTGTCCCACACAGCCAATCTGTTCAGGTAATATTGAATTGGCAGAAGAGAACCATGGAGATGATGTACACAGATGTAGTTCAGGCCCTGCAAGCCAAGGGACTCGAGGCAAACCCCAAGGACTACTTGACATTTTTTTGCCTTGGCAACCGAGAGAGAATAACTTCTGGGGAGTATGAACCTTCGGAAAGACCTGAACATGATACTGATTACAGTAGATCTCAGCAATCTAGGCGCTTCATGATCTATGTCCATGCCAAGATGATGATTGGTAAGTTAATTCGACACATTTTTGCTTGGATAGCTGAAGTATCTTCAATTTTTTATACCCTTTGCCAACTGTATCTTTTATTTTCTCCATTAGCTAGAGATGCACATGCTAAACTTGGGACCATATGCCTTTTGCAGTTGATGATGAATACATTATAATTGGGTCTGCCAACATCAATCAAAGATCAATGGATGGTGCCAGGGATACTGAAATTGCCATGGGGGCCTACCAACCGTATCACCTAGCGACCAGAGAGCCAGCCAGGGGCCAGATTCATGGGTTGCGTATGGCATTGTGGTATGAGCACTTAGGCAAGCTTGATAACTCCTTTCTCCAACCAGAGAGCTTGGAATGCGTCCGGAAGGTGAACCAGACTGCTGACGACTACTGGGATCTCTACTCATGTGACACGTCAGATCATGAGTTGCCAGGCCATTTGTTAAGTTATCCGATTCGAGTTACCCATAATGGAGAGGTGACAGAGATTCCAGGGTTGGAACATTTCCCAGACACCAAGGCTCGAGTTCTTGGATCCAAAAATGAGATGCTTCCTTCCATTCTAACTAGTTAAACTCAGTTGTCTAATAGTCAAAATGATGTATATTCTTTCATTCTGTCATTTAAGCAGCAGTGATATTCTGTTTGGTGGAAGTAAATATAGTAAATATTAGTACTTTACATTTCCTCTAGCTCAAAGCCAAAGCAACTGAAGAGAAAGGAATAATGCAGCTATGACACTAAGCCGTTTGGCCAACAGAAAATGACGGGTAGATATGAATGATTCGAGCATCTAAATTGTTTTCCTCAGCAAAATTCCCAGAGAACCCTTTGCTGGTCAACTATATATGATTCAGAAAAGAACAGAAATGAAAGTGATCTATTACAGGATGAGTTAAAGAAATTCACAAAATTTGGAAGGGCCAGGTCTTCTTCCAACCATGAACTTACCTATGCCCCTCATTGCCTTATCCAAAATTCCCTATTCATGCATTACAAAATTGGTGCACTCATGAAAGCAAGAGGTACAATTTCAGTTTCTCTTTTAGGGAACAGACCAAAAGGCTCCAATTTGCTGGTAGATTGTCAAGGCTGGTTCAATATTGACAAACAAGTGCGGTGAACATCCCAATCGCAACTTCTTCCATGTATAGCACAGTTGAAGATATTTTAATAATATGCTTTTGGATATTCCTTCAGTATGCGAAATTAATGCTAATATTTAATTTCCGATAGCTAAATGATAATCTGCCTAGCCATTATTACTCCTAACCTGTTGACATCCAAGTTGTAATAGCATTTATTCCAAGACCAAATTATGTTTTCTAAGGAAACCCATTTTCTACATCCACAAAACCTCATTATCCTAATATAATATTGTTGCTTGCAGGCTACTTCTAACACCAAATTTTCGTTGTGTAGGCTTCTTTAGTTTTGATTTCATTGGTAGATATCTTTAGCCTTTGCTGAAAATTATAGCTAGTGGATTCCATCAGTAAGACTGATGAAGCTTGTGGTCCATATAGGCTAAATTCTACCAAAACTTTGTTTTCTTTTAGAAAATTTTGACTTTGGTCCATTTAGGCTGAGCGGTTTTCGTCCATACAGTCAAAAAAATTAATTACTTTGTGGGAAAACATTCTTCTTTCTTCAGTCTGTTTCCTTCTTTCCTTGCCTCTAGATCAATCCACCTACAGTTTTCCAACATAGCATTCATTGCAGTCTCAAAGAATAGAAATGTGCATGCACACTTAAGTCGTTGGCTACAAATTAAGTTTCAGAACCAGGGAAGAAGTTCACATCACAACTATTTCTTGACTTTGTGTTTGGAATTAGTAGGTTTATGGGAAAATTGTTGAACATGACATGATTCACGTTTTGTGATAAGAAGTTTGATATCCGACATAAACCATTTTTTCCATGTAGATTTCACGAGTTAATGATTTGATTTGATGCAAATGTGCTTTTACGTATATGAAACTTGTGCCGAAAGTAAGGGCTGTAATTACTAGAAGTTTGAGAGGCAGGATGACTTTCAACGGCTATATTCATGTGTTCTGAGATCATCGCTGGATGCAGGTAGCCCCACTTAGTTTTAAAGCCAAAGAGAAACCGAGAAAAAACCTTCCCTTATCCGATTTCAATCTCATCCTAGTTAGTTTCTGACAAGAAAAGAATCTTCTCCAAATGATCCTCAAAAGCGTATCACACCCACTTCTCCGAACGTTGTTCATCATTTTCCTGTTTCCTCCAAACTATACGCAACATCGCGTGATGTTGAATTTATGTCTCCTTAATTAGGCAGTGCTTATCTATAGAATTCACTCATTTTATGGTTTTAAAATCACGAGTTGATATCTAAAACAGAAATGATCTCAAGCGTCAAAACGTTTCTTGCTACCATTGATTTGGTCTGATTAAAAAAATGTAACAACTGCCATATTTTTCTACATTCTTGGACCATGACTCTTTGGTACAAAACAAAGCAATCTGGTGGCTTACTGCTAAAGGACATTAAACACAACCATGTGCCCATCAGCCCAAGAGCACTTTATTTATTTCGTCTCTCTGGTGATCAAATTCAAGCTCTTAGCCCATTGGTGGCACTGTCATTTTCCTATCTCGAACCAGATCTAAGCATCTTCAAACTCCATTCTTTGGGCATGGGAGAGTCTGCCACATCATGGATGATACAGAACACTGTATATTCAAAGGTAAATTAACCAAAATTATTGAGCGAAAAATGTATTCTAGGTACGCTCTTTTCCAAAGCGTGAACGCCACTCTCCATATCTTCGTATGGTATATATAGAATTTTCTTTTTCCTTTTGGATGCTTAGCAAAACAAATTCGCGGAGTTCGTAAGAGTTATGCAGGCAAAAGGTCGCACATCTTTTTCTGTCTTCTGCATACTCTTTTGTCTGTTTATTGCAAGTCTTTATCCTCTTTCATGTCTTTGGTCATTTCCTCAATTAGAGTGACCTTCTCGTGAGATTCTATCGAAAACAGAAATAGATTTGGCCGGTGAACTATCAATGCCCTGCCCCATACACAGAAAATATCATCCCTGTCTCAGGGTTTTGATGGAAATCGAGAAAACAGATGAAAGTGGAGTGAGGAAGAAAAAAAGTCCTCCTGGAAATGATTTTTGTACAGATAAAGAAGGATCCAAACAATGCAAGAAAAGCTTAAGAGAAAAACTAGAAGCATGAAAGCACCCTTATCCTCAACATCTTATCACTTTCTAAATTCTGCGAAAAAAATCAGACAATTAAGGAAATTAACAATAGCAACCAATGACATGAGGCGGCAGTTTTCCCAAAGAATCTGGAAATTATAAAAAAAGAGAAGGAAAAAAGAAAAAACATCCACCTAAAAGTGAAGCGTCCTGATCGTCACGCGCTGCCAAAATGCTGTACAAAAATTTGAGCTGACAATTAGATACTGCCCATCTAGTCCCTTCCTAAGAAGCAATTGACGTCACCCAGAAGATTTCTCTCCTCCGCCTTGCCGTGTAGTGCACGAGCATAGCCTATTTGGCTAACCATATAGTCCCCTCCAAATGCCCAAACACATGCCTTTCGGCCTTTCTTTAGTTTTTACAGAAAAATTCTCTAGCATTCAAATAACAGTACAAAAGAAAACAGAGCCACCAATCGGGCTATCCTCTCCTTTCTACATATTATAATACTAATATTTTATAAAAATATTGCCCATTTGATTCCAATATTTTATTCAGCATTCAGACTTGTTTATGCACCACCATCACACTATTTATCCTCTGTAAAGACCAAAACTAACCCCCTCCTTCCTCCCCTTCCCCTGGCAAAACCAGAACCAAAGCATCTTTTTTTTCACCCATTTCAGCTACAATTTTGGGTTTGAGATTTTGGTCTTGTTCCGACAAAAACATGGCTTCAATATTGAGCTCGCAAGGAGTGGTATTAGCCACAGCTATGGCAGTCTCTGGCACTGTAATTCTCCTTGCTTTTCGTCTGCAGAAATCTTTACCTCTTGATCAAATCCCCCAGCCTTCTCAACAAGTCCTCCGCTCTTGCATATCTTCTGGTAAATATACATAAACAACTAGCCGTCTAGCTCTACTTGCATGCATATATATATATATATTAACTGCTAATTAACTTTCTTGTTCTTGGGTTTATTTTTATTTAAAGAAGGGAAGAAGAGGGAGAAGAAAAAGAAGAAGAAAGTGCACTTTGCGGAAGATGTGATGGATCCGAGAGGAGATGGGGAAGAGTTCAGGAGACAGCTGATGCAGAATCCTGTTAGAATAGGTAGCAACAATAACTCTCCGGCAGCTTTAAACTCATCAACAAAGTTCAAGAAAATTGGTGGTGGTAAAGATAGAGGAATGCCCGCTAACAGAGTTGCTCTTTACAATGGAATTCTAAGGGATCGTGTTGTCCAGCGACTGGCTTTTTCTTACTGAGAACTAGGAAAACAGATTTTTATTTTTATTTTTATTTTTGTACAATCAAATTTGTGCGTATTTTTCGCTACACTTTGTGTAGTTTGTAATTATGTAAATACTATATAGTATATATTGTTTTTTTTTTTAATTTCAGTTCTCATTTTTTGTAAGAAGTTTTACACTTGTACTGGTTGGGGATGACTGGCTAGTTAGACTCATTTGGTAGTTTTCTTTTTTTTTTTCTTAATTTTCCCTTAATAGTTATTTTTTCTTAATATTTTGATTTTATTATTTCTATATGACAATCTTCTTGTTCGATTTTTATCTCAATAAAAATAAACGAGTGTTACGTATAATCTTATATAAAACTTTCGCATGACAAGGGATGTGCGTTGTTAATTTGACAAAAGTACCTTTTGAAAGTAAGATATATATATATATATACACACAAACAAGTATATATGTATATTTTTTGAAAGTAAATTTGCAAATCAAACGATTATTTATTTCTCAATTGTCAACATAACATTTCATATATGTGACGACATTTTAAATTGCACGGTGGCACATTAATGAATAAATTAGAGTAAGGATGAAGGGGTGCAGTTTGGTTAAGTTTTGAGTGTAAACACAATCCAAACAAAAAAAAAAAGGATTCTACTTTTTTTTCCTTTTTTTTTTGTTTGAAACCAATCCTAATGTGATTTGGCTTGGTTTCTTATTCAGTTTGAGCATTTTAACAAACCAAAAAAAATTCTACAATTTTAATGCTGCTCCAATTCTTAATTTTTACTAAAATTAAAACAAAAATTTTGATTTTAATGTATTTTATATGAATATTCTAAATTAAAGATTTGAAATATAAATATAATTATATACCTCTTATGGCCCCTCCCCCGCTCAAAGGACAAGGCAGAAAGGAAAGGTTAGGCTTCGTAGTGTGTAAGCATGATGGCTAACACAGGCAACTTTTCCCCCTTACCAAGATCGTGGCAATGGCAAACAATTTAAGCTTTTGTTTACCGGAATGACAATGTGGCCTTTCCTTCGACTTTATGTAGTAGTTCCTTTCCGACATGGAAGCCCCATTCACATGGACATGTAAACATCTTAAACTGATATGCATGCGTGAGTGGGAAGGCAGCCATGTGCTAGGATGCTTCCTCTCTCACATCTCAGCCAACAACCATATATATATATATATAATCTCCTCAAATTTATTATCACATGACCAATTCATTGACTTGACTCCACTCTGTTTTTTCCTTTCTCTTCTGCGAGTGATGTGCGTCGTATTCATGCCGTCATTCAATTGATTGCCTGACTGCTATTATTGGTGTTTTTATAAAGAAAAAAGGAATATATAAGAGTTTAATTCTCAATTTGTCCAAGTAATTAAATGCAAAAAACAAAAAAAAAACCCCAAAACCAAGGCTAGGCCGAAGTTATATCATCTAGCAAACCAAGTCTAACATACAAATACTTACCACCTAGTTAATGGAAAGCAAATGTTGGATACCGTTTGGGGTTCACAGCATTCATGAAGCCCAAAAATTAGATAATTGAAGTAAGAGGCCACTCACATCATTTTTTTCTTACTTGAAATTTTAAAAATTTAATAAATTAATTAAATATTTATTAATGTTCCACGAGAAACACAATGACTATTTTCTATTTGATACATTCTGAATTGGTTACACGGCTTATTCTATATTCAATTCATTAAAATTATGAGAATTTTTTGATATATTTATGTTACCATATTTTTTTAAATTTGATGGCCCACTTGTCTCACTGTTTTTTTTTTGGCCCTTTCGGCAGTTTCGGGGGACCTATAGAAGAAAATGCTTGTGGGAGACACTTGGCTGGTAAGTGTGGGAGACAAGTAAAGGAAGGAAAGCCTCAAAAGAGCAGCATGGGGCATGGGCAACTGAATATTGAGTTGGAGTTGCATTGAAATTGGAACAGAATCTTTATACTCATCACCCACCTTGTCTTTTTATATAATTTTATATATATATTTTTCTTCTTTTGATTTGGAAGTGCTAGTGTGTTTCTTGTGAGGGCTGTTTGTGCTTCTCACATTTCTCCCCCCTTTTTTAATAATTTAATTGCATCCCATTTAATTGAATAATACACTTGTCATTGAATTTTCCAAATGTCGTAATTATGCACCCAAAATGCACTGAAGGCCATGTTCTAAATATTCCAGAAGGTTTTCAGTGTTTGACCAATCAGCCTAACCAATGGAAAAGAGAGGTGGTTATAAAGAAGATAACATTATTATCCCCGCAGCGCACTGCACCCACACATGTTTTAGCTTTGATTGGACAAGCCATGTGGACATTTTCAAGCATGGACCAATCACATTTCTCCTTGCGGTAGCCTTCCTTGTGGGAAAAGATTTGTATATAGAGATAGAACATAGTCCTCCATTTCATTTTTTGAAAACAAAAAATGGTGGCCGGCATTTTTCTTTATTTTTTAGAGCCATTCATGGATTGCGTTGACATTGCAAACATAAATTTGCAGCCACATAGAATGGCAATTTGATGCTTGAGCGCCATCAAGCTAAACTGTGACTTTTGTCTTTCTTATCAAAAATTTTATGGGAAATAAGTAGTGTGTGAGAGTTAACATGTAAAATAACCAAATGAGCCAATGGCAAATAGTCACGTGTCAATGATTAGCTCTCCCATCCATAGAGTAGTGACGAATTTCAATGTTAAATGAAGTAAATTAATACTCCCTATTAATTTGTCTTAGATCTTGACCCTTTATCAAATGAATAAATATCCTGAGGGCCCAGGATTGTGAGCAATCAGAGGTAAAAGCAACTCCAAAGCATGGAAGAAACATTAGGCAATCACCCAAGCAGGCAAGAAGGTGAAATGTGCTGCCTGCTAGGCTGCTAGCTCGTATAGGATTCTCCAACTAAACTCTTTGGTAGTCACCAATAAATCTTGAAAAAAGATATGCAAAGATACCCTTTAAGTTACCTTGATGAAGATTGACGTGCAATAGATGGTTACTGTAGGGTAGTGTCATGTGTCACACCAGGGGTAGAGTTAATTAATTTTTATCGAAAGTCAAAAGTTAAGAAGAATAAAAATTAAAAATTTTTAAAATTAATATATTGAATTTAATTATTAATAATAAAAAAATTTATAATAGATAATAATTTTATATAACATGTAAATCAAAAGAAATAAAAAAAAAACTTATAATAGTGTTATAAGAAAATTTTATTTGACGATGATAATATCTTTTTTAATATAAACTGCTAAATTATTTATAAAAAACTTATCATCCATTTTGTTTTAAAATCTTATCTTTTTTAATATAAATGACTAAAAAATTAATATTATCAACATTTTATATTCTTGTTTTATTATATTTAAGTTTATAATACTAAATATTAAACTATAATGCATAAACTATAAATAGTTAAATACGATATACAGAATTAATAATTTCTTCTTATACTCAAGATAATTTTCTTTCAACTAAATATAAAACATAAAGCACATTAAAAATATATACTCAAGATATTTTTTTTATATAATTAAGATTAATAAAAAATAACATATTAGTGAAATTTTGAACAACAATCAATAATGCAATACTAGAACTTATATTTGAGAAATACATATACAATAATTTTTTAATTTTAAAAAATTAAAATTATTAAAAATAAAATCTACATAACAGAAAAAAAAACATGATAAGTAGGAGATATAACCTATATAACAAAAAAATGTGGTTGATAATTTATAAAAATTTAATAAAGAAAATTTATAAAAACTTAAAATATATGAGCAAATAGAATATAATTAAAAAATAAATAATAATAATATAAATAGAAAAATAAAATAAAAATGTTACTTTTTTATAATTTTACAATACAAAGATTAAAAATAAAAGAGAAAAAGATGAGTGAAGAAAATTAAAAAAATTAAAAAAAATTAAAAATTTGAGTAAAATTAAATAAATTTATAAAGCCATTTTATTATTTTTTAATGATATTAATTTTTAATAAAAAATTATTTTAAAAAATAATTAAAAATATATAATATATAAAAAATTTCAAAAAATTTGGGGGCCATGCCCCACATTACAAAGGGACACCCTCTGCGGCTCTGCAGGCCACTGTTTGAAAGTTCACGAGAAAGCACTTTTTGCCTACAAGTTAATGAATGATTGGGCAGGATTTAATCGAAAGAAAAGTCGATGAATGATTAACAAAAATTCAAAAAGAAAAGCAGCTCAACCATTGGCTGTCAAATTACTAAAAAAAAAAATTGTATATTTTTTTGCTATTGCTGTTTTGCATGTCTTTCTTTCAATGTATCAAATCATTTTGTGGATAAGGTAGTGATGGAAAACGTTATTTCAGTTGCTTTCACTTAACGATCAATTAAATGGACAACCAGACAATGCCCATTATTATCTGAAAGAGAGGGAGATCTGACGAAGGCATATAATTGGGGAAAAGAAGAACTACTCAACGCCATAGTTTGAGTTTTTCATTTTTAATAGAAGGTTGTTTTCATGTTTATGCAAACAAGGCAATGCCGATTTTATCATACAAGGACAAAAGAAGAAGAAAATTGACATTTCCTAAACTTCATTTCTCAAAATAAATGTGCTTTTAGTTAGGCATTTTTTGAGCCCCTTCATGTCGAGTTACTACTCACTATATATATATATATATATGAAACAAAAATTGATGTTTTTTCATATACATAACTGTGTATTTATTCACAAATACATCAATTTCGCTTGTAAATTCATGGGTTAAGACTCAAGACTATAATTGATTATTTACGGTCTCATTCACATGTTTTTCTGTTAGTATCAAGTAGATTAACTGTTATTTAATTCAAATTATAAGAGTAGAGAACGAGTGACATATAGTTATCATGTAGCGGTAAATATAAATGTAATGGTAGTAGACCCATCTTAAAGGACAGACTGTTGATGTATGGAAAGGAAAGAAGGAAGATCAAATCCCCAAATGGCAGCTGCCACAACAAGGCAGTGGAACATGACACATCCCCATTCAAATGCTTCCATCAAGGATCACCACATCAATAAAAATTATAAAGGCACATGACATACGCAAAATCTCATGGTTAGATCCATTTTCCACCATTACCTCACCAACCTTTTTGAACATTTCACTTTGTATATCAAAACATAAGACAATGGCGTTCGCGTAACATAGGGTCCCTTGACTTTTGGGTTTCTTTTTTTTATTATTATTTTTTAATTCCAAAGTGGTCCATGGCCCCCTCGCCCATTTAGTCAAAAAAAGAGCCAATGCTTTTGCTTAAGTTGGCCCCTCTCAACCAACTTGGTACACAATTAAGATAGATTCACCCAATAGTTTGATGAATTCCATTTCCCTTCCCTCTGACCTCATTCTCCTTTTGGCTTTATGCCTGTATTATTGAGAGAAAAAGGCATTTGGGTTTCTTTAAGACGAAAAAAAAAAAAGCTAAAAGCGACTTCCTTTAGGGCATTTAGGAATTAGGTGGGTGAGGTAGGTGTTGAGTGCCCTCTGTCTCGCCCTAAACAAGGTAAGCTCTCATTTCTTTACTAATAAAATGGTGAGACAGGCGGTTTGAAGATAAGGATTATCCGCGTTAATTACTAAACAAGCTAATTATTTTTTTGGGGTACTTGATTAGTGGTAATGACGTAGGGTTTGATGTTGCCTCGTCAAATGTTTGGAACAATTCAAACATCACTATTTTTTACATTATTAAAGAAATGATTTAACCATTCAGAGATTGCTGAATTGTAACGTACGCATTTGTTTCTGGTTCGCCAACAATATTTTGGAAACTCTACTTCATTATGGTACAGATTAATTCCCAATTTGACTAGGGATGGGTTCATTATGCCGTCCTCTACAGTACCAAATTTAAGATTAAAGAAACATTCAGGCAAACCTGAGTACGTCTCTCATTACGCAGTGCTTATGTAGCTACATCGAATGTTTTTTTTTTATATAATTAAAGAAATGAGAATTCAAATTCTATTCTTTAAGTAGAAAGATTATGCATCAATTAATAAACTAAATACTTAGATACGTAACTACATGTAATGTTGCATCATTGCATGGTATATTATATCAACAATATAAAAACCTATTGGACTTCACCTTACTAAAGAAAAAATTATTGAGTCTTAAAATTCAAATTAATCTTTTTGATTACAGATTTCACATCAATAAAAAATAAATAAATATTGAATATATAAATGTGTACCTTTTACTTTTTATCAAATATGTTTTTAAAATTCAAAACATAGACTTGTGACAAGTGATTTTAGTACAAACTTAAATTTTCATTATTGTAAAATTTCATGAAAAATACAAATGTCAAAATAGATTTGAATTAATGTAAGAATCTCTCTCGTGTGAGTAGAGACCAAGTACAACAAGCCTCTTTTATGGGTAAAGAGCTTGTTGCACAAATGGGTGCATTGGATTGTGTTATTTTATTCATGTGGAATATGTAGTTTACTCTCCTGTCCTTACAATATGAAAATGAAAAGGACGGGATTGAGCAACATGGCTTCAAATGGTGACTTCACACGATGTGGTGAAAGTATTAAGTATCACTAATTGGTTTGTTAATCAAAAGCGAAGATTGCTCGCTACTATTTTATATTTAAAACATAATTAAAGTGACAAAAGGAGAAAAGAGAGGTCAGATGAGACATGACTTGAAAAAGAAAAATAAATAAAGGAGCTATATGCACTTAGTTTGCTCAGCCTGTCTAGGCCTGACCTGAGAGAATAATGGGCTGTCCTTTAGTATGTATGTATGTATGTATATATAAGATATATAAACAGATATTACATTTTTTCTTATATTCTATTTATAGTTCATAATTGAGTTTGTTTATGGTCACTATCTAAACCAAAGACAATTTAAGTACGGAACACTTTAAGGAAACACCATACCTGCAAAAGATAATCCGATAACTGGGAAGATAAAAAATAATGAGATTACATGTAAATAATTCAAATTTTAAAAAACAAAAAATTTAATATTTTTTCGAACTCTTTAACACTTCATAAAGAAACGTTAGAGTTTCTCCCGTTAAGGATGAAGGACCAAACCCAACAAACTTGGGCCCAAGTTCATGCCCTTGGAATCAAGCTTTTCAATCGCGACTGGACCGGATCAGCTTACATCGCACCCTAAAACCCAGCGGCTGAACTAGAAAAGCCTCGTCGCATTTGCTTAGCACAGGAAAAAAAAAAAAAAAACCCAGGAAGAAAGAGAGAGGTTTAGCCCGCATTTCAGCCGAGACCTCTCCGTTCCCAATCGGTATTTTTCTTCACTCCTTGCGCGGAACTCCGCGTTCTACTATAAATTTTCCGGTGTTTATTTTATAAGATTAAATTTCATTTCATGTAAAAGTTCTTTGCTTGATCACAGTTCCTTTGACAATATTAATCTGGTCCAATCCTTCTTGGGTTTTCATTTTTGTTTTATTTAGCAATAATATACTGTAAAATTTTTGCTTGAGAATGAAATTTAATTGCTTGAAAAAATAAAGTTAGTTGTAATTGCAAATTTATGACTTGACGTGTTTCTTTTCTTTAGTTAGAACCTAAGTGGTTATTTTAGGGTTAAATGTGACTCGGGGAGTTTGATGATATCTTAACTATGATTAAATATGTTGGTAATTTCTATAGTCATAGCCTAAGTTATTATGTTGTGGTTAAGTATGATTCGGAGAATTTGATGATATCTTAACTTTGGATATTGCAGTAGTAAGTATGAAGGTGCGAGCATCAGTGAAAAAGATGTGTGAGTTCTGCAGAACTGTTAAGCGTCGTGGACGTGTGTATGTACTATGCACTTCCAACCCTAAGCATAAGCAACGACAAGGCATTTCCACATTTGCGTCTGAAGGCGCATTGCCTCCTACGTATGGCCCTCTCCTTACATTTGCTTTTGTTTTTTTTTGGTGTTTTCATTTGTTTTCTCACTCTTAGTTCCATGCGTTACAATTTAGGAACCTTAATGGCTTGAACTATTTAAACATGGTTTATTTTCTGAAGTGGGACGCTACTAGTTTGGTTTTTTTCAATTGTCTTTATATTGTTGCATATTAGGGAAAGGCACCTTCATCTGATTTAGAAAATAAAAGAGTTGTTTTGATAAAATTACACATGGAACAAACATGCACAATTAGCCTGTTTTTTAAAATATGGGCTGGTAACTTTGTTTTAGTTAGTTTTGAAAAATTATTTTCAATATGATTCCATATTCTTTAATTAGGTATGGAGACATGCTTTTGCAAGGAATTGTTTTTCCATACAAAAAATTCGTGAAGCTTCTGCATGCTGAGAGGCATGCGTTTCCTTAGCCATCCTGTTCCTAATATGGGCTGAGTGCTATGTGCTAAAATTGCTATTTCGCTGATTTGTGCAATACCTAGGGGAAGTGGCACCATTTTGATTGGAAGAAGAGGATAGGCTAACTATTTTTGTCTTTGGTACACTTGATCTGGAGCCCTTCAGCTTCTTGTCAAGTTGATTGGGGCCTGATATTCAGAGAAATTCTTCCTGGTCACACCCATTGATTTATTGGTGCAAATGGGTTATTTCCGTTTTTTCAGGTTTAGGGGTTTTGTTTCACTAATCCAATTATCCAACCATAAACCTCAAACTGAACAAGTTATATGATGAAAATAACAATTATAATTATGTTACAAGCAAAATGTTAGTGGATTTTTGTGGTTTTGGATTTCTGATTCTCTGTGTGCGTTTACTTAGAGGAAGGTGTTTAAGAATTTCTATGTAAGTATTTCAATCTAATGAAAATAGAACTCCATAACCATAAGGCTTTGTCTTTATCCACTTTTCCATTTCCAAAATTCGATATCATTAATGGAATTGATATGAATTGCTCAATCGCTACTTTTCTAAGCTCTTAGGTAATCAATTGTTTAGTCCACCTTTCAATTGGAAGCGATCTGTTCACTGATAATGTTTTTTAGTGATATCATTGATGAAGCTGCTTGATAAAAGTCTCTGTAGATCAATGTGGAAGATTTTTGTCTGAATTCTTTTAACTTTGAATCTGTTATATGTTTATAGATTATAGATTTGTAAAACTAAAAGCGGTCAGCCATGCAGACCCACACAATCAGCAGTTATTTATCTAACAAGTTATCTGCTAAGACTTGAATCATGGATTACCTAATGTCAGTACTATCCTTTCTGTTTGAAGAAATAATGGACTTGAGTCAAACATGCAATTTACTGAAAATGCCAGGTGAAGGGGAAAAAAGACAAGGAGATAACAGAGAAAAGTTTTGCATTTCTTACTTTGTTTACATTTAAAAAGATTTCTACTGAAGGTTCTACCACATTGAATCTTTAATTGCATTGGAGCATTTTGGGTACCGGAGGAATTTGATAACATGCTAATTTGGGCCATCCATTGTTCAAGCTGATAGTATTGCTTGTTGCTTTGCCTATATAAAGCCCAAACTTTCTGCAGTTAAGAGCTTGTTGCTTCTTATAGACTTCTTAACAGTTGAGAACATGCACCAGTGTATCAATTGCTTTTACACCCCTGATTTAGTGCAATAAAGTGCACCAAAACTTTTAAAAGCTTTTGGATTCATCTTGATCTTTTAGACAGATATTACCTTACTCTATTTTATGTCTAACCATGATTAGTCAGTACATGCTTGCATCTCTGATGTTCTCCCTCAGGTATTGGTATTGATCTGATTTTGTTGTGTTTTAGCAGCTGGATGGTTTAATACAATTAGGCATTTGCTAATATCTTAGCCTGTGCAGGATGCTTGTTAAAGTGTTGAATCTTTATTGGAAGATTATTGGACCTTTTCAATTAAGCAGTGCTTCTGAGATTTGGTAATATGCTTGTTGAATATTTTCCAGGTCAACAGAAACAAATGTCAAGCATGCAATTGTGCCCAGTCACAGCATGCGGCCAGGACTAGCATCCCTTCTTCCCAAAAGGCAAGAACCTTCATTGATGCTTGGATGGAGGGCTAACCTGGCATCTCTCATATTCAAATCAGGATCTTAGGGGGAACCAAAAAAAGAGATATTACTGTTGCGAACTAGAAATTTAACTGATACTGCTGAATCTAGGATTCTCTGAATTTTGTTTTCAGTTGCAATTTATTTAGTGAATAGTGATGGTATATTTGGAACTTTGTTTCATCATGATGCTGTACTTATTGTTGCTGTCCTAAAACATCTGTTGGAACACAGATAGAGTTGAAATGGCAGTGCCATTGACTCTTTGGTGCTTGGGCTGGCATTTAGGTTCGCACTGTGGGGTGCATGAAGGTAAGAACCAAGAGCTGCTTTGGAAATTGAGAAATTGGTAAGAGTGTTCTGTAACCGTTTCTTGCAGTAGAGATCTTGGAGCTCTTTCTCCTTCGCTATATTCATCTGTTTAAGGAAAGTAAAAGCTCGAATCCTGCGTTTTCTTTCCCTTTTTATTTATTTATTTGGTTTTGGATTTGAGAATGGGGATTGGGAGATGGTTAATGTTAAGAATCTCGTATTAATAAGAAATGGATTAGGTCTGGAGTTTATAAATAAGTATTTTTTTAACTTAATGGGTATGTTTTTTGAGTTGAAAACATAAGCTCCTGACATCTAAGCCCTAGACTTGGTTTGGGTATGGAAAAAGAAATGCACTTTGATGGAAAGCATTAAGAATAAAGTCATGCGTAAAACGTTGAGTTCCGATTTGCCTTTTAAAAGGTAAAGGGGAGCCCATTGATTTCTTCTGGATTCCATGGGCGGCAATGTTGTAGCGCTCGATTTTACGTATAGGCACTTTGTTCTGACTCTCGACACCCATGCTTGGGATTGGGGCCTTGGGGGTTTACCAATGACATCTTTAAAATTAATCAATTACTCTTTCCCTCTTACTATCTCTAAGGCCTTTTTTTTTTTTTTGGGTTTTTTGTTGACTTTTTTATTAAATAAATTTAATTTTGATAGTTATTTTTAACAAAATTATAAAGTTATAAAATTTTTAAAAATAAAATTTGTAAGTTTTGAATTTCAAAAAATTTAAAATATGGTTTAAGTTTTTATTTTTATATAATATTTTTAAAAAATAATAGTCAAATCGAATTTGATTAACTTAAAAAAAAAAAAGACAAACAGAGGCAAGTAAAATAGAATAGAACAAATATTATGTTATTATGATTATGGGAGATGGTAAAATGGTTTGAATATGAGAACAGGGAGATAGAAATATTATAACAGAATGTATAATAATACTAATTTATGAGAGAAAGAGTTGATGTCTTCCATTCATATAATTACTGTTGTCATATTATAGAGATTTTTTAAAGCAATAAGTAGCATATTACAATTCATAAAAGGAGATTTTATTATTTTATTTTTGCAAACATGAATAGATGCATGCATGAGGGTTGTCATGACTTTATAATCAAGAGTTGATGACACATTCTATGATTTGAGTATGTACTATTAGGAGTTAGGACATTCTGTATCCACAAAACATCAATGATTAATATAAAAAACTTTGAAGCTTGAGATTTTCACAATCATATGGCATCCAATTTTAATACTAGTAAGTAGTATTATTATTCTTTTTCTATTCTAAAAGTACTTTTTTAATTTATTTTTAATTATAGTATTTAAGAATCATTATCTTTGTTTTTTTCTTTCCTTTTTTAGACAAATAATATTTTATATATATATA